>NC_056731.1:1092196412-1092413912 GCF_019279795.1 Protopterus annectens | reverse complement strand
CATAAGGTAACATGCTTATACCTTGGGTGTATAAAGTGAAGGTAGAATGAAAGCACTTAGATATACTCTGTCAATGAGTTTCTTTCAAAGGCAGTAGCCCCCTAATATATCCACCTCCAGCTGGAGAGGTGGAGATTAGTGTTAGACAAGTCATTCAAAGAAATCATATATGCATGAAATGCATATGAAGAGAGGTTAGTAGACATGTAAGTGGCCCTTCAGACCGAGTCTGTAGTAAGAGTCATGGGCCAATGTTATCTGTTTTATTTATTTATTTAGTTTATAGTAAAACATCTGTCTGGCTGTTCCTACTGAATGATACAAATACATTCTGAATAATGTGGACTGGTATACCTAGAATGGGTCAGGAAGGTTTTATGTTTATACACCATTTTGAACATGGGTCAAATCATCAAGAAACAGATTATTTGAAAAAAAATGAATTACACTAAAGGGACTAAAATGTCTTTCCATGCAGTGTGCTTGTGATGGTAGTTTTGGTTGGGACTGTGGAACTAATTACCCTTCTTAACAGTACAGATCTTAAGTGGTAAGCTTAACTATGCCTGCTGCCTTCTTTCTGATACTTCCCTTATGATGCTGACACTTGAGAAGTTACTTTATTCAGATTGTGTAGTTCGGAAGCTTTTCTGCCATATCAGCAAAAGTATCCCTAAGTTCAACAGGTAGTCAAATTTTAAGTGACAAATTATTGGAAAAAAATGACAAAAAGAAGTATACATCTCTCAAGGTCAGTCCTTTCCCAAGTGTATTACGTCAGAATGTTTTTTAGCAGACAAAATTTTTTTTGTGAAAAAAATATATAAACAAAAATGTAGTACAGCTGCATCTACTAAAAAATAAAGTCTTTTGGAGTTATGAATTATAGTTTCCCATTTCATGCAGGTGCAGGCACGTACTCTGAATGGGATTCAGATGTGAAGTTGCTGTCATGAAAATATGTAGGCTCCTTCAGGTCACAGTGTCTCTCCTGACTCAGGCTGTCCAAGGTACTTTAGGCAATTATCACTCTTCATTTAATCATAAAAACTGACAAGTGGAAGTGTGGTCACTCAAGCTGCAGCATGTGAAAAGCATGAGAGGGCAGTCAAGGAGGGAAAGGGCTCGAATGAGCCCACTGAAGTGAATCAAACAGTCACTGATTAATAGTTAACCATTTGTGAATGATTACTGGCCAACCGACTGTATGCACATGAAGTTTGCTTTTCCACAGGAGCTGGCAGGAAGCACGTACTTTGCCCTCTCTCTGCTATTAAATCCATCTTTAATGAATGCACACTGGAGGATGTACTACTTAACTACAAATCCAGTGTGTCAGAGATGGACATGACATTTTTCATTTCATGGCTCACTGGTTAGGGGCAGGACCCCTTAAAAGAGAAATGCTGTAGCTCAACCTGACCTTCTTGGGTCAATAAATTATAAAATGAAAACGTTGTGACTTCATCTGCAACAGCTGTGAGGCTTGGTTAAGCTGCATGGCTTCCTATAACTGAAACAATAAAGGAACTAGGTGTTGTGTGACATTTTCATAAATTCATTGTGCAGGTATTACTGTAACAGAATGCAGGCTGGATTATCAAAAAGTAAGTTTATCACAGTAAGTAGATGAAAACTGTTGCTATTTCATAAGTCTCAAATCATTCATATAAACAGGAAATGCGATCATATAGACAAAATGATGTATGCAGAGGAAATGTGGTGATTACACACACACACACACACACACACACACACACACACACACACACACACACACACACACACACACACACACACACACACTCAAAAAAAAATGTGCTGGCTTGCAGTTATAAGGCCTCAGATTCATTGCCCACTAGCTATATGCATATCAGGCACATTAAGTAACCCGAACAAAAATTATGTTTTGCAGTATTTCAGTACAAATAGTAGTAGTAGAAATGGTTAGAGATGGGACTCTACTTGAAAAAAGGTCATAATTTTTGACTGGACTAGCCAATGTCAACCATGTATTCAGAGTTCTCATCGTAACGCAATTTAGTCTAAATACAATATTAAATCCATTCAGTAGTAAACAGTGGAACAAAGCAGTGTTGCAGCCAACTATTCCAAGGTTTTGGACCACAATTTTGTTTTAGTTCTGGATAGTCAGCCCTATTATTCAAACCTACTAATTTATATCACCATAAGGTTCTTGCAGTTATTCATATTCAGAATACTTCAGCAGCTTTGGAATGGGAAATATTCAGGCTTAAATCGGACACAAATGTGAGGTTAAGGGTTCTAATTCTGCAGGCACCCTCCTGTGTATTGTACTTCACTCTGAACTAACTTAATGCTCAGATTTTGCTGGTGTAACCATACTTCTCAGTGCAAAGTATAGTTGTACAACATGGTCATTGCTAACCAGATGCCGTGGACAGATCAAGGTTTTCATTTATTTAATTATATTTGTTTCTGGGTGTGTGCACTGATCACTATTGACCAATTTCCGGCTCAGCCCAGGTGAAATACAAATATTTCACAAACAAGAAATCTACGCAATAACAAAATAGTTTGGGATAATTACATAAAAAACTTTGTATATACATTCCAGTGAACAAGCACAGTGCAATGTACAAGCAAGCAGATTGTGACATAGAATATATACATTCGTTTCTAACGTGATCAGTCTTCAGTGAATCTTGAGAGAGGAGAAGAAACTGGGAAAGGAGATACGTTAGGTGACATGTCCTGTGCTGAAGCAGGAGTGTTTGGCTTGGATGGAAAAGGGTTTTCTGAACTGCATTCGGAATTTGGAAAAAGTGTTGATTTCCTTAATGTGATGGGGAGAGCTTGCCAAAGAGTAGCTGCCTGAGAGGAGAGAGCATGTGCAGTGTTGTGGAGTTTGATTCTAGGGGTAACGAGAGTTTGTGTGGCTTGTGAGCAGTGTCTCAGGTTGTATGAGGAGGTTTTATCATGAACTAGCTGCAAGGGGAGTAAATGTGTGGAGATGGAGTAGACTGTAGAGTTGGATCCTAAAATTAGGTTAGAGCTTTATTTATTGGTAGCCATTTGGCTTTTTCTAGGGTGATACAGTGATGCTGACAGAGAGGTTGAGTTTATAACAAACTGGCAGATGCAATTAGAGATAGTCTGGAGTATGGCAATGTTTTTCTGGAGGCAGAAGCAAAAGGTGGGGTCCATATTCAAGATGATGAAGGAAAACTTCTTTGTCAATGGCTGCTATGGCTGGTTGGGATAGAAAAGGGGATTTCTTTTTCACCCAGATGAGGAGGGAGTGTATTTTGTCCCTCACTTTATCTATGTGGAAATGGAAAATTAGTGACTGATCAAGCTACAGTTCTAGGTATTTGAAGGTAGAGGTTGTCTCTTTGAAATGGTTGTGCAGGACAAAGATAGTTAAAGAGTTAAGTGCTCGGTGAATTTTCTGTGGAGTTCCAAAAAGCATAGTTTTGGTCTTGGTGGGGTTAAGAAATATTTACTGTCTATAAGCACTGCTGAAGTTCATGTATATCTGACTTGAGTTGGCACAGAATGCTGGCGTGACAGTGACCTGATTGGTAAATGACCACGTCATCAGCATAGAGAATAAGTAGGATTACCTGAGGACAGGTACTGAGCAAATTATTTAGATCATACTTCACCTGCTGCCTATTGCAAGTTTTCCTTTTGTAGCTCATTCATGCTATGCATGGACTACCCTACCCTCTCATCTCCCATTTACACACCATTGAAGTGTTCAAGTCCTATACAATTACTTAGTTACAGGCCTGCTTAGTACAAACGATGTGGTAGCTTTTCATTCGCTGTGCACTGATGGCTGCCACAAAGGTAGCCCTATTATTAGTCCATCAAATATCTGTCTAGTATTCGTTACAATCCAGAGGTATAAATTTTATTTTACCTCTTGCCTAGTATGGACCTTTCTCTGTCCTTCATTTCACAGAACAATCTACTACATCAGTTAGTAAGAATACATTTATTATTTGTACCAACTACTGGTAACATGTACAATATACCCTGCAATCTCCACTGCACTCAAAATTAATGTATGCCAGTTTCAGAGTTAATTAACAGAGTATGATGCACAAAATTCTTAATAGTCAGCCTGACACAGCAATGACCACTGAGAATGTTATGAAAATTATGTATATCCTTCACTGCTTTAAACTGTTCTCACATTTAGGAGTGATGACTATAAATAAATGGAATAATGAATTAATAAAATCTTCTGATCTCTGCTTCAAGCCATATCCTCTCTGGACACTTGTCTTTTACCTTCATACAGCTCTAAGGTAGAGTTCTCATTACCCTAAGGTAGAGTTCTCATTACCCTAAGGTAGAGTTCTCATTACCCTAAGGTAGAGTTCTCATTACCCTAAGATAGAGTTCTCAATACCCTAAGGTAGAGTTCTCATTACCCTAAGATAGAGTTCTCAATACCCTAAGGTAGAGTTCTCATTACCCTAAGATAGAGTTCTCAATACCCTAAGGTAGAGTTCTCATTACCCTAAGGTAGAGTTCTCATTACCCTAAGGTAGAGTTCTCATTACCCTAAGGTAGAGTTCTCAATACCCTAAGGTAGAGTTCTCATTACCCTAAGGTAGAGTTCTCATTACCCTAAGGTAGAGTTCTCAATACCCTAAGGTAGAGTTCTCATTTCCCTAAGGTAGAGTTCTCAATACCCTAAGGTAGAGTTCTCATTACCCTAAGGTAGAGTTCTCATTACCCTAAGGTAGAGTTCTCATTACCCTAAGGTAGAGTTCTCAATACCCTGTGAGTATATTGCTATGAATAGCGTAAGCACCCAGCATCGTGTAGAGACACATGCATTTATTGGCTGTGAAAACCCAGAGACTCCACATTATTATGATATGTACAAAAGACAGTGAACTAGTCATCGTCCGCAGTTATCTATGCATTCATTGCTTCCTTCGTCCTCCTCCTCTTCTTCTTTCCATCAGTTTTTTTAAAGAATTATGCACAACATCAGAATCCTTTCTAAAAGCCAAAAGAGCTTGAGGTCTGGGTCAGTATGATAACACTTGATACGCTAGTCATCAAAAAGGCATAGCTAAAGTCTCATGTCTAGGAATCTTAAACAGATCTTAAAGGGTATCTCACCTTTATACCTGTTAAATGAGATGCTAAGAGTTTTATTCTATACCAAGTCCTACTTTCTTCCTGCTTCTGCCTTTGTATTAACTTGTCTTTCCATGAACAGAAGCCAGTTCTCTTCCTCTCAGTCTCAATTTGGCCAGGGATGAGATTATATTGTGATAGTGGTTAAAAGTGAGCGACAGACACCCTAAAGTACATTTATACTTCTAGGAACACCTCAACTTGAATACATTACCGTATAATGGTTTGATGTGCTCATACATGGCCTGCAATCTGAAGTCACTTTCAAGAATGATTACTCAGCCATAAACAAAACTATTCATAGTATTTAATGGTGGCAATTACAAAATGTTTGGAGAAAAAAATGTCCAGCTGCAGTCTCATATTCAAAACCAGAGCACTAAATGGTCTAAATTAAGAAGCAGATGGGAATTTTGTCTTGTAAATGAAATGGGTAATGTAGCTAGTAGATGAAGTTATGGCTCTATTAATTATTATCAATTTAATTTATTCACATATTCTACAGCAAGTAATAACAGAGTTAATATCACAGTTAGAAAATATCTTCTATCATGTTTAGAAATGTGTATAAACCACACTGAAAGGTTTTAAATGAAGAATTGCCAACCTTTCATCTAGGCACTGAAATTTATTCATAGGTTCATAGGTTCATAGATTAGTACTAGGCTAACTGCCCTTGCGAGCCATTTTAAGCCTAGCCAATTATCCCTTGTGAGACTCGAACCCTGTACCTTGTGTTTGTAAGGCAAACACCTTAACAGGTAGGCCACCCTCCCAACCCAGTGCATTTTTGTTTTTATTATTATTATTATTATTATTATTATTATTATTATTATTATTATTATTATTATTATTATTATTATTATCATATATTTAATACTAACTGTATTCAAACAGACTAAAGCATATATGCGGAGATATGCCTTGTCAGTAATGATCTTCATAAAGGCTGTCGTGCATGTGTACTCACTCCACCATCTGCTAACTTGCTTACATAACTATGTTTTAAACAAAAAATTAACTCAACTACTTCTGTCAATGTGGTCTGTGGCTTGTAGTAAACTAGTTAAGTACTTCATGACAAAAGGATGGAGAGCATGGTCTTTGGTTGCAAGATAAGTCGAGGAGTTTGCCTCGACATATTCATTTTGCAAGCCCCTACACTTAACTAGACCGTACAGTTCTGCATGTGCAGCTGCCAGCTGGTGTCACTCTTTGTAAAGTCCAGTGCAGAGGTCAGAGAGGAAGGGTACTGTCTGGGTTTGGTAGCTGCTTTCTTGACTTTCTGTGCACAATTAATAATTCTGTGCAGTGGCAGCGGTAATTATATGGTGCGCCTATTTTACATGGGATAGCAGCTCTTATCAGCCTACCTGTTTTTCTGTAGCAGACCTATACCATTTCAGCCTCCTAACATGATGTACTATACATGCCTTAGCACAGCACAACTGGTATCCTTACAATGAGTGACAATGGTATTTTATGTTGGTGTAGACAAGACCATGACTCTGTGAAAGCTTTCTGAGCAGTTACTCCACATCTCACACACACATGTGCACGCATGCATGCTAGTGTATGTATGTATGTATATATATATATATATATATATATATATATATATATATATATATATATATATACACACACACACACACACACACACACACACACACACACACACACACACACACACACACACACACACACAAGACCTTATTTAGTTTGTTCGGTAAATTTGATTTGCCTGGACTGCCTTTCCCTTAACATAATCCCGTGACACCACCCAGTCCATTGAACTCTAGGGATCTCCAGCCAGAAAACATAATTATATTCAAAATACCTGCAATAAGAAAATAACCAGGGTGTTTGATACCTTCTTTATGGGCTGATCACCTTTAATGCTTCTAGCCTATTGTGCATCCTCTACCATCTGATGCTCATGCAAAATGCATTCTCAATAGTGTAAGCTATGTTCCTTGGTGTTACTTCCATTTTCTATACACAGGATATTTATCACCGGAGTGCTGTTACTTGTATACTCGCTAATGCCTTTTTGTTTTGTAATCAATAGCTGGTCACTGGACAATATGCATCATTTATTTTCAATTTCTACTTGATATTATTCAAGGTCAGCAGCATGCTCTGAAACAATGATATGGATAGCTCAGCATGCTCTGGAACACTAATAATGGTAGCTCTGTAAGCAGTAGTGCTAATTATCAGATCTAAATGTATATTAAATAAATGAATACACCATCAAAACTCATCAGATTGTACTGTCCGTAGGTTCTCATTAAAAGTGCAGTTAATGTTGTTTGCATCTGGACCACAAGCTGATATAACAATTTGTCTTTTAACATTGTATAGCTTTAAAAATAAAAAAAAAAACTGTAATTGTAAAGTAATAGTTGCACATACGCATTTCTATTTTTATTAATTTTTTCTTTCCTTTTTTGAAGATAATGGCTTGAGAAATAAAATTGCTGTTAATATGACTTCTCTGAAATGATAATATATTACCAGTCTTAAGAGAAATTTAATTTACTGCACTGCTGCCCCATTAGGATCCAAGGCAAAATTCTCCAAGAAGCCCCTCTCAGTACTTAAGGTGTGAAAATGTTTCCTATCCTGCAGAATCACATCACACTATAAATCACTCAGGGTGACACGTTAATATTACCTTGTAAACTACACACAATTAATTACCATCAATGAACATTCTATTCTCAGCAAATTGTTGAATGTCACTTCTGTTGCACTAAAGAATGCGGGACAGTTGTCTTTCATCTTATTTCTTCTTTATTACTTTTTTCTTTCTTTTGTTGAGGAGTATATTTCTGGGGGGAAGGAAAACTAGAGGAAAAAATCTGTTTCAATAAATGGAAGCAGGTACTTTTCAGACCTAGTAATCGAGTGACACTATATCAAGTGGCAGTATTTAATAATGCCATTTACAGTAAGACAAAGTGAGTTTAAATTAATTTATAACAAAGATGTCAGCTTTCCCTTTCTTAGGCAAAATCAAAGTAAAGTGCATTAAGTCAATAACATGCTAATTTTCCCATTATTTTAATAAATAAGGCAGCAGAGCAAACAAGTTTTAAAAGCATGAGATGTAGCTGAGTGTTTTAACCTTCCATGAATAATGTTACTAAGAGGTGGCACACAGTCAGAGTACAAAACTGCTACTGAACAATAACTCACTGCTGAAAATGATGACTGGGTTCTGTAATCATTACAAGCTTGTTGCATGTTCGAGACATGGACTTGGGAACACATAATTAGAGTTACGATCACAGAGCCTGTTCGTAATTCTTTCTAGTGCATGTATACTTACCTGCTCCATGTACTCCCATTTACAAAAATAAAGTATAACAGCATGTAATGTTTTACAACTCTGAAAGCTGTAACAAACTTAGCTGCTGTCATGAAGACAGCAGGTAGAAGTGGTGTCCTTTTGAGGGACTAACAGATTTAAAAGCTGTTAGAGATGTTGCTTCGCACTATCACAGTTTTTTTAGTGTGGCAGAATGAATTATTTAATGGTTTTAAAGATGTTCTAACTTCTAAACTTCACCACAAGGTTCAATCGCACACCAAAAATAAAGCAATAAGTTACACATTTAGAGACAAATGCAAAATTTTCAAAAAACTGTTATCTAAATACAAATCATTAACTGTTGAGAATTGGTATTTTGAAAAATGCATAAAAGATAATATTGTCCCGAAGGGGCTTAGAGTGAACAAGTATATACGAGTGATGAAGCCAGACAAGGGAGGGGGGATAGTGTTGATGGAGACCTGGGATTATATTAAGAAAATGAAAGAAATACTAGACAAGGATCAAAATGACAGTATTGTTACTAAAAATGAAATTAATATTTTTTACAGGAAAATTGATCTTATTTTGGAAGACAATCTCCTGACTGGTTTGATGGATTTGGCACTATATAGATATTTGAAAGTTGCCAAATAACATTAATGGTGATTTAAGTTTTTTTAAAGAAGTTTGTGATATTTATAAAGAATGTGGTCTTTCTGTTCTTAAGACTATGATTAAGTACAATATTAAAAGAATGGATGAAATTAAGAATGAAATAGATAAGCTTAACAATGATATCAAAGATGATTTATGCTTTACTGTTGATGAATATAAGCATATTTACTATTGAGTTTTACATGATACTGATGCATATACTAACACTAATATAAACAGGAAGTTAAAGAAGCTTGAGAGGGACATAAAAGAGTATAACACAGGGACAGCATACTCATATGGGGAAAATGCTTATGTGCAGAAATGTGATGTAGTGTTTTCTAAAACCCAGACACAAGCAGTTGACAGAAGAGCTTATCGCCCCCATGCACCGCAGAGGGATAGAAATTGGCGGGACCAGCAAGATAGATATTATAATCAAAACAATAGACATCAGTGGAATAGGGAGGATTATTCACAGGAGTATTATGAACATGAATTCCCCAGATTAAACAGGAATGAGGATATAGACACAGCACAGACACAGGTGGCAGCAGATGAAGTGAGGAGGTCGGAAAGGATTAGGAATAAAAACCAGCAATCCTATGCATCAGCTGCCACAGGGAATACTAACCATAGGGGAAGACAAGGAGAGTTGGATTTTTAAATGGTTTGGACCATGACATTGTGCACATCAATATAGATACTAGAGTAGAAGGGGAAGATGAGAAACAGGTTATTCATTCTTACAATAATTTTAACATTTTCAATTACACAGATTTAGTGGTTGACAGACATTATTTCGATTTATTTACAAAAGGTCTTTCTTTTGTTCCGACAAGGAAACCTAGTATTGAGAAGCTTATACTGGATGTTAAATTGTTTACAAGGAAAATTAATTTTATGCACATTAATAAAGAAGCCACTACATCCAATGAGCTTAGGTTTAATAGACATAGTACTTGGAACCCACCCTTACATTACGAGATAGCAAACTTTGAAAGATGTGTTATTAATAAAATGAGGACAGAGTATAAAACCAAAACAAACAATAAGATGATAAATAATTTGAATAAAATTGAGGAGAAAATATTGTATGATTTGAGTAGTAACAAGTATATACGAGTGATGAAGCCAGACAAGGGAGGGGGGATAGTGTTGATGGAGACCTGGGATTATATTAAGAAAATGAAATAAATACTAGACAAGGATCAAAATGACAGTATTGTTACTAAAAATGAAATTAATATTTTTTACAGGAAAATTGATCTTATTTTGGAAGACAATCTCCTGACTGGTTTGATGGATTTGGCACTATATAGATATTTGAAAGTTGCCAAACCGGTCATACCAGGCATTTTTGGAATACCCAAGGTGCACAAATCCTTACAAGATCCCCCCTTGAGACCCATAGTTGCTTCACAAGGGTCTAAGACCCAACTCATGGCTATTTATGTGGATGCAATGACTAAAGAAATTTATTCCAGATGGAAGCATATTTTAAAAGATTCTTGGGATTTTTTTAAACAAAACTAGTAAAATGTTTTTTATGGATGAGATGTTTTTTATTACTATCAATGTTAAAGAATTGTTCACAGTAATACCCCAGAAGTTAGGATTCGAATGGTTTGAGAAAGTGTTGGGGGAGATGGATTGGCTTACTCCATCCAATTTCAGAAACATTCTAGAAAGTATGGAATTGGTACTAAAATATAATTTTATTTATTTTGAAGGGGATTACTATCACCAGAAAGAAGGAGTGGCCATGGGTTCAGCATGCGCACCTGTCTACGCGAATATTATTATGTTATATTGGGAGAGGGAATTTGTTTTTAACACAGAGTATAATCAATACATAGTGCAATATTTTAGGTTTTTAGATGATATATTTATTTTTTGGAATGGAACTATGGATAAAATTGAGGAATTTATCAGTTATATCAATGGTACAACAAGTTTTTTAAGTTTTACCCATCAGATAGAGACTGATAGCGTACATTTTTTGGATGTAAAGCTGACTAAAGATAGAACAAACAAGTGTTACAAGTCGAACATATACAGAAAGGAACATTTCTCGAACGCGTATCTACACTATCAAAGTGACCATTCAAAACAACTTAAAAGAAACATAGTCAAAGGCCAGATGATTAGGATGGCCAGGATGACATCTGATGATCTTGAATTTTTGAATGAAATAACTTACTTAGAGAAACTTTTTTTGGAAAGAGGATATCCTAGTAACCTTATTAATTCTGTCAAAGAATATGTTATATTAGGTAGGAAGACTAGATACATGCCACTCCTTAACAGGGAGTACCAGGTAATACCAAATGGTAATTATAGCAGTCAGAGTTTGGGATGTGATACAGGAAGAGAAATGGGCGTGAGACAAACACCTTACTTGACTACTACTTATTTTTATGGTACAAATTGGTTGAAGAAAGGGATATATGAAATTTGGGATATGTTCAAAAATATTGCAACTAAAACAGATATTTTTAGAAATAATTTGAGATTCAGTTTAAGAAGGAATTTTTACATCAAAAATATATTAGAAAGAAATGAGTTCAAGGTTGAAGGAACAACTAGGAAACATGGAACTTATAAATGCGGCAGATGCGCACAATGTTCATACATCTATGATAAGAAGGAGATTAGAATAGCAAGTATCCCCCAAAAATTGACAGCTAGAAGATATAGTAGGTGTTATACTAAGGGCCTGGTCTATTTAGTGATTTGCACAACCTGTGAGAGTTTTTACATAGGAAAAACAGAAAGATTGTTGAGAAACAGGATTTATGAACACATTCGAGATATAAATAGACACAATGAGAATAATGCACTTTATAGACATGCCCTTAAATGTGAAAAGGCTGACTTTAAATTTTGGGTATTAGAAGTTGTGCAATTTCCTGAATGAGGAGGTGACTGGGAAACTAAAATCGAGTATAGAGAAATGATATGGCAACTAAGGCTAGATGCAAGCTGTGGTAAAGGTCTGAATGACCATATTTCAATTACCCCAGCACTCAAGATCCTAGCCATGGATCCCAAAATTGTAAAAAGTGGGTAACAAAGTGTGATTGTAGAGGATGGCTTGGGTTTCACACTAGTCTTATATTATTCTTATATCAGTCTTATATTAGTTTATATTAGTTTAAGATAGCAATCTTTAGCCTAAGTTTCTTGGAAAATGAAGATATTACAGCATTTCCTGTTCGATGTATTGAATACATGCAGTTTCTTTTTAACTGTGAGCGTTTTTAAGCATAGATCTTTGTTTACTTATTTATTTATTTATTTATTCAACACCGTACATATAACAATTTTATTAGTAAGGTTGTTAAAGGCCCATATATATGTTGGTATATACATATATATATATATATTTTTTTTATGGTGATTGATCTATGTTGACATGTATTTACATATTTATTTATTTATTGATTCATGCATTCCTATATTTATATATTCATGCATTTATACATTTGTTTGTGTTTGTGCTCATATATTTATATACACATACATATTTACATTTTTATTTATGTATTTATATATCTAATTATTTATACACCATTGTAACATTTCAATATTTAACATTTTAACTCATTTTATTCAATTTACTAATCCCGAGTTTTATTTATTTATTTATTTGTTTAATACACCTGGAGTTTCTTGGCAGCATCCAATGCTGGATGACTGGGTGCGCATTTACATACATACATATTTATACTTACATTCACATGTTTATGCGTCATTACATTACGCATAGACTTAAGTAAGTTTAACGTTAAGCAGGGTCTGAGATTTTATTTACATTTATCTCTACGTTGATTCACTTTATGCACATTTTATATACTTTACAAATTTCACAATACTTATAATTGTTTAGTACTACTATTTATACATATTTTAACAAATACCCCTCTGGCACATAATTAGTTTAGGAGAATTTTTTAATAACTTCTTTAATAACATTTTTTAATAATATTTTTAATAATATTCCTACATTGTTATGCAGTTTTTTCAAAAAATAGATTATATGTTAGGAGTTTAGCATGATTTTATTTGTTTATATGTTTACATGCTTTTACGTGTTTGTATATGCATCAGGTACATTGTGAAGTGACTTTTGAACAGCTGGTATGAGTTTATTTCTGTATTCAGCTAAGGCATTTTTATTTTAACAATAGAATGTTTGATACGATTTCATTTTTAACTGGTTAATTAATTCATTAACCAATTAGGTAGAAGGTATAAAAAGGAACCTGATTTAAATGAGTTTATTCTGAAGAAGTCTCCGGTTGTGGAGACGAAAGCACTCAATTTTATTGGATTATTTCACCTTGTGGTCGTTTTTTGGATGTATGTCAATTTTTGAACATTAAATCTACTTTATTTTATTTCACTCTGGTTGCCTGTACTTTTTCGAGGATTATTGGACAGCCTTCATTGTACCGGTTACGCTTTATTTTTGATGTTCTAACTTCTGCCACTGTTCTGTGGTAACCAGCACTGACCACTCTGTTTAAAATTCTAGTGTGAGACGAGAACAGTAGAAGTTAACAGCACTTGCAGTACATAACAAAAAACTTGTTAAGCACCTTTCTGACATTTGAAAAAGTGCTTAATAAGCCTGATGTAACATAATCATGGTGTTCTGTGCACTACAATAAAATTTTGTGATTTTTGTGGATGATCTAAATAATTATATCTGCATAATATTATCATCATGTACATAGCTCATTAGCTAATCCGTGACTTGACTCTTCATTCATATTGAATCATAACTTGTCTGTTAAGTTGAGGAATGCTGTAATATGCTCAAGAAGTGCATCAGCGTTTAGATACGTTTTGAAAATGCAATCTGAGAAAATAAATGAATAAGTCCAATAACACAAGAAGGACTGAAGTACAGAAAAGGGAAGGGGAAAATGCAATATTGCCCTGATTTGCTGATTGTGGTCTGTTTATATTATATACACATTGTTTACAGGATTATGGGATCATAGATATGAGCTGTAAAGTAACTAAGCTATGAGGCCAATTTTGCCTTACCAGTACTCAGTCTTAGGCCTTGCCTCACTTTTGAAGGAGGGCTGGGACGGTTCTATCAGGGTGACTTTATGAATACCCATCCAGTTGTCCAGCTCCTTTTAAAGGCAGACAGTGTGTCACACTGTTTAATTTGGCCAGGAAGTTTGTTCAGAGAAGGGGTAGGCTGGAACCTGATGACAAATCTATCCCTCCACTAGGTGTTATTTGTTGAAGTAGATTTACATCTCCAGTCCTTGGAATCTATAATACACTGAATATAGAGATAAAGCCTCTAGTCTCTCTTGGCAGCTCAGATATTTTAATTCCATGATTTTTTTAGTCAAAACCATCTGGATTCTTTTTAACTGCTTGATTTGTTTTGTAAGGTATATCCCAAAAGGGGCATCATACTTAACGATGGGTATAATCAGTTTGGAGTACAAGCAAGTGAGCACATCTTTTGCTCTAGAGGAGGTATCTTTTACTATGAGTGTGCTACTTGTGCAAGGTAAAATATTTTTTTAACCATCATTGCAATATGATTGTCTACCCAAATACAAAGGTCTCTCATTACCTTTTCATTTTGAAGTGGTATATTACCTATACTATATAAAATGTTGCACTGACATTATAAGCTCCTGCTGGGAGTGCATGTATATCAGAGATGGGGTTTTCTGATTACTCCATCTTAACATCATCCATGAACTTTGTTTATTAGTGATCCTCATCTGATATATGAATAACTGAGAATTAGATAATGAATAGCAGTGATGCCAACATAGATTCCAGAGGAAAGCCACTGGTTTCTTTCATGCTCTTAGAAGATGCCCCCCTACTCTTATCATATGAGTCTTGCACCCTATGCCAGTTGTCTGTATACCTAACCACATACAAGTGAGTTTGCTGTTACTTCAGCTTGTTTATTATATTTGATTGTAGTATACTGTATTGAATACTGAGGTGAAGTCGTGTACACTGTATGAACAGCCTGGTCACAGTTTATGACCCGATTACTCCTCATAAAGTTCACTAAATTCATCAGGCAAGATCAACCCTTGAGAAAGCCAAACTGCTGGTGGTTGAGTCTGATAATATTTTTAATGTTATATTAACTACAACAGTTATGATATGTTCCATGGCTTTTCATCCAAGACTTATTAAACTAAGAGGTCTGTAATTGCCAGAGTCGGTGGTGAGACCACACTTGTGGGGTAACCTCATAACAGCTGCCAAAAACTGCCAAGCAACTCTTTGAAACACAAAATCAGCAACTTAACTCATATTATAAGTTATAAAATTCAGTAAAATAAGCTATAAAATACAGAAAACACATGACATTTATGCTTGAAAATGCCAGAAAATCTCTTCTCAGCACAGCAGCTTCCAGCACAGCTCTCCTGAAGCTATTTTAAAAGTCTTCAGGCACCGCCATTTATTGGTGGTAATGGTGCTGCGGTAGCGTTGTCACCTCACAGTAAGACATTGTCCTGTTCGATTCTCAGCTAAAGCATCTTCTGTATGGAGACATGCATGAATGGGCATACCTTCGTGGAAGGTTGTGCGTCAGAGCTGGCAACTCAGCATGTAAAAATCTACTGCCAATCATTAGCAGACCGGAGTTCCGCTGTGGCGACCCCTAACTGGGAAAAGCCGAAAGACACAACAATACAATGTTAACAGGTACTTCCAAAACAAAGTCACTAAAGCAAAAAATGTTACACTGCACATCAAGGATAACAGAGGTGTAACTAGCTGTTCTGGGGCCCAGGGTCATCCCTGATCTGCTGCCTCCTCAAATTTTAATTTGAAAAAAAAAAAAAAAAAACTCTTCACTCTTTTTAAACTCTAGCAAACTGCTTGCTAGATTTGTATGCAGCTGCTACAGATTACGCCTTGATGCTCGCTGCACAGTGAGTGTTAAAGCACTTCAGTCCTGATCGCAAATACTATATATATTTGACTGACTCCACCCCCCCCCAGCCCCCCGCTGCATCTATCCACCAAATTCAGTGTGGCATACATTTGTTCTCAATTAAATACTATATTTCATTTATAGATGCAAAGTATAACACTTCCTTTAAGCAGCTGTAATTATTTATGTATTATTCATTATATGTTGATAGTTGGCCTGTTATAAGATATAGTTACTTTGTGTGCCATATATGCTGTGTGCATGCGCGCGTGTGTGTGTGTGTGTGTGTGTGTGTGTGTGTGTGTGTGTGTGTGTGTGTGTGTGTGTGTGTGTGTGCGTGTGTGTGTGTGTATATACACATATATTAACATACATAAATATTTCTTACCTTGTGACTTTTTTGCACCTTGTGTTTTGCCACTTTCTTATTGACAAAGACATTGAGCTGATAAAATTTAGTGAAGTATAGTTGTTCCCTTTATGGATGCTGTAAAGATATCTTGATGAACCAATTATTTATGTCGATTGTCAGGACCGTTAAATGTCTAAGTCTCATGGGAAGTTTTTTTTGCTTGTTAGGGTATGCTGAAGGTAAAGAAATGTGGCACAGAAGCATAATTCCTTGAAGCTGAGACTACTTTGTGAGACAGAAAAGAGTGAGAGGAACTTGCAGGAAGACAGATTAATGCCACCTAGTAATGTCTCCTAGCAGGCAGAGATTGAGTTGAGCAATGACTGATGGATTTTGAAAAGCACAGCAAAAGAAGTAAGACATCTGTGATGTATAGATGGATCTAGAAAACAGAATGAGACTCCAAACACATAACCCTTAGGCAGTTGTAAGACCAGCTTAAAAGCTGCTGCCAGCACAGTTAATTTATATGTTGTTGTATACACCTGTACTATTCAAAGCACATGATTACTCCAAATCCAAGCAAAGCATGCTTTACTAAAGAAAGGGTTGTATATGTCCTTCTAAACTGACTAGGGACTAAGAAGTGCAAAGTACTAGAAAATGGAAACGGACTGCATAAAGCAAAGGACATGTTTACTCCTTGAAAAAGGACAAGAAAATAAATATAATAAATTTAGCAGACTGAAACCAAAGGGACCATTCCCTTGAAGGCATTAAAAAGAAAGTTCTTGGCTTAGCATGTGCAGTAATAAAGAAACTAGTATCATTTCTTATTTATTCATCCAATCCATTCATTCATAATTTACTTAATTTTGTTTTAAGTATAGCTACAATAAGTTTGAATGGGTCATTGAATATGTGGTTACATTAACAATGTTATATCACTTCTTTGTAACAAGGCATTTTAATAGTTTCATTTAAAACAGGAAGTCTGTTTTGTTGGTTAGTTTAAACATATATTAGCTAAACATGTTTCATGTTAAAGGTAATTGTTTATTAACTTTGAACCCTTGTGATTGTGATCTGAATTATCACTTCATATTTGATTTAAGTGAATAAAGGAAAACTGCCTAAAATCCTACATCTGAAGAGATTTACACTTGGGTTAAACTGTGACCAGGTGACCTCCTGTGTTGAACATAACACACAGGATTATGATTGGGTCTTCAGTCACAACAGACTTATTATGTATCTGGGACATGGACGCCAAGTAATTCACCTCCAGAGTGAAGCTCAAGTGATGAATTTAGGCAGCCCTATCGAGAACATATAACTAAAACTTACAATTGGTGTAGTGTATGCAGTTTTATCTGCTGCATGTACTACCAGTTACAGCAAAAAAGAAACAGAGTAGGAACACAAAGTGATTTCTGTGGATAGTCTAAATAATGATATTGCTGCATTATGTCTATAGTTCATTGGCTAATCAGGTCACATGAATCTGTATTCCTATACAGAAAGCATATAAAGCACTTAATGCTGTCAAACAGACAGCAGCACACATCTCAGCTTATTTGCTTAAGAATCCTGGACAAATCCAACAATAATCAGGGGGCAAAGGATCAAAATCAAGGACAGATTTTAAACATTGTTCTTATTTACTTAAGAAGTTCACCAAAAATAACTCCAAAGAGTTAAAAACCACAAACAAAACAAGAAGGTGAGTTCAACAAACCACAGAAGCCGAAGTGAAATCCAAAAAACCTTTTACTGGAAACTTGTTAGCGCTTTCGTGTGATGATATCCAAACACTTCTTCAGACAAGTTTTTTACATTTACAACCGCTGTTTAAATATACGTCTCTATTAACACATTTATTCAATTACTTAAAAACAATTAAACCAATTTCTCAATTAATTAAATACTGCCCTGATCGAAAATAATGCTGTATTAAAAACACAGTTTAAAAACAAATATTATACTACATTAATTTATTAAATTAATTAAATTAAAAACCTAAGTCTATATAAATTGATTGGTGCCGTGATATATACCTTAGTGCTTAACAATCATATACATTTTCTAACCATTGCAAGTCAAAATTGTTGTATTACCTTTGTTGTTTAATTTCTTATGTACAAAGATTGTTTATAAAGATGAATAAATAAGTAAATGGATGAATGAATAAACAACATCCCAACCTACATATATTAATATAAAACAGTTATTATTTAAAAAATATATATGTATGTATATACATATGTTTATTTTATCTTATAAGGGCTTTTTGCTTTAATAAACATTTGATTGAACATGTTTCATTGATCCCAGGGTGGACATGTGCGTTTGTTTTTAGTTGCCAAAGCAACTCGCATTCTTCTAACTTTAAATGCCATGGTCCTCCCCTGGGGTTTGTTCTTATTTTCTGCACAACATTAAACACAAAACTGTGATTAAGCCCTTATAATTTTTTTTTTAAAGTTTTTAATTTAATTAATTTAATAAATTAATGTAGTATAATATTTGTTTTTAAACTGTGTTTTTAATACAGCATTATTTTCGATCAGGGCAGTATTTAATTAATTGAGAAATTGGTTTAATTGTTTTTAAGTAATTGAATAAATGTGTTAATAGAGACGTATATTTAAACAGTGGTTGTAAATGTAAAAAACTTGTCTGAAGAAGTGTTTGGATATCATCACACGAAAGCGCTAACAAGTTTCCAGTAAAAGGTTTTTTGGATTTCACTTCGGCTTCTGTGGTTTGTTGAACTCACCTTCTTGTTTTACTTAAGAAGTTACTAGAACAACAGATTTTGCATCAATGTGCATTTTTCTGAACAATAAGAAGTATGAAACCCTAATGTCTGGTATTATTGACTGACTTGTAATCCTTAGTGATTTACAAGAAAATCAAAAATATTTATGAGGTGCAGAGAAAAAATATGAGTCAAACTTGACAGGCAGGGACAACAGTCAGAAATGAAAGATGTTTTATCTTCTACTGCTATTTTTTTTCTTGCCAGCACTGTCAGCTTTTAATCCTTAGCATGAAACCCAAGCATAACAGCCTTTAGGGGAGTGCTTAACAATTGTTAAGCACCCCCCCCCCACATGCTGTTATGCCTGGGACTCACACTAGGGAAGCTGTTAACAAGTTTTTTTTTCCTATACTGGAGCATAATTTCAGCACTCCATGTACTAAAAAGACTTAGCTGCCAGAATGTATCACAAAGGGTGGAAGAACTAACAAACTAAAATATGACTTTGACATATGTTTGCTGTACATGGGTTGTTTACTAACACATTACCTTAAAACTAGAGAAAAAATTAAAACCTCACATATCACAAGTGAATCATTTCCAGTAACTGAAAGTATGATCTGTAAAGATTATTTTTTTTCTTGAACATTACCAGAATTAGTAAGTCTGTATGGAGGAACTGAAGTCCTTTTTATGAGTTATAATGTTTTACAGGAGTGGCACAGCAAAGGGATACATGTTCCCTTAACATACAAACCTATGAACCTATAAGCAAAGTTCTTCATTAGCACTCTTCAAGAAAAACCTTGATGAGTGGATGGGAAATAGGAAATACACCCCGGAGATCACTTCTGTGTGTCTGCTTGTCAGTGGCACAGGAAAATAACTTGCTTGGGTGGCGTAAGCCAGGGAACCTTGTTGGCTAGGCTTGCATAGGGCCTTGGGCCGATAGCCTAGTACCTACCTATGAACCTATGAACCTATGAACCTATTGTACTCCATCAATTTGCAATGCACTTTAAAAACAATGGTCAGTACTGTAGTAATGCCTGACTACCAGTTATCAAATCAGGTGAAGCTATATTCTGAATGCACAAAACACAGAATAGCAAACAGCTTCATTGAGACGTTCCAGTAAATTAACTGCCAGGACAACTCAAAGGGAAATGGTATTATTATGCACAGGCTAATGTTTTAGTATGCTGGTTGAGCTATTTTCTCAAAATGAAGTTAACAGGATTGGATCCAGGTATCCGTAGGTGTCCAGCATTGCAAAATCAAGACAAAGGAGTACAATAATATGAAATCAGGATAAACCAAGCGATTAATTCCTGAGAAAAAAGTAGTCTCTGTTAACCATGGATGAGTCAGTAGAACTCAGCTGAATATTTTGGATTATCAGACCAGAAGGTGTAACAAAAAAATTTACATCCTAAGGCCATGACTACGACTCCAACTTTTGAGTTAATAGATTATACAGTTTAACAAACAGAGAAGACTTCATCAATGTGTCAACAAATGGCTCCGGGGCTTTGGACATTACATTTTCAAATATTGCTGGCATTTACCGAGAACCAACTATGTTGGCACAATTTGGACAGTGGTCATTACAGATTTCATGGTATACTTACATTAAGGTGGTTTAGAAATAATAAATCTGATACTGTTTTTTGTTTTTTTTTTTTTTTTTTAGAAAATGACGCATAATTTTAAGCCCCTGAATTAAAAAAAAATTGAAAATATGAGAAAAAGTGCTCACAATCACTAAAGTTGATTTTTGCAGGAAGCAAGCCCCTGCATCACCTGATGTGGGGGGCTGCACCTCCTCACCCCTACTACTTCTTTAAACTGACACTGAGATGCCTTAGAATAAAGAAAACACTCCAAGTCACAGTGATATTGGACTTAATATGAGCCACCCATTTTGGATATTTAGTCTGATGATTATAGGACTGGCACTTAAGAATCTCACAAATCAAAACACATACAATGTTTATTTATGTCTGTCTTGAATCTGTGAGATTGAGAGTTTTTTGTATTACAGCAGATGTCGCTGAATGCTGGATCAGTTTAGTAGAACTGTACAATAAAAGAGCTTAAAAGAAACATAATAAGACATAGGAAAATATACCCAAATGGCAATATTCACAGAAGCGTGGATACTGAATCATCATTTAGAATATTTAACTGAAGTTTGATAAAACAAGTACATTTACTAAAGTAACAGATACGTTTTTATTTGATGGGACTGTGCAACCTAACAACTTTGCCATGTAGGGATCAACCCACTTGTCACCATCACCCCTGAATATGACAAGCTTCAGAGCTGATGAATTATGAGTGCCAGAAAAAAATACTTTCCTGTCACCCCACTCTCATTATTTTATTTTATGGCTCGTGTACCTGCTGTCCCCTGACTCAACACCACTTCTCATTCATACTCCATCATTAGGGTGGCACAGGGTGACATCCACTCCTGGTGCAGCCATCATTCAGGCAACCATGAAGGGTATTTTGTGCTCTCACGTATCTCCATGGAGTGTGGCTATATCTAAGTCCTAATCTCTCCCCTAAGTAGGGGACGTGTGACTCACATCACTGCCTCTTATTTCTGTGCAAGTACATACCACTGTGAATCCCATGTGAGGGCTACCACACAAAGGCATAGTGTCAAGTATGTGCCATTTTTGCATTGGCACCTTTCCACTAAAGGATTGCAGCACTAGACAGCAAATATTGCTCATATCCTCTCCCAGAACAGGCCCTCCCATCACCAAAACACAAGTTTCAACAGACACCCATGATGCTAATCTATCACAGCTCACCTAGGTTTTAGTGAGGTCATTATCCCTCTATGCCAGCAGAGGTGACTCTGATTCCCATTACTTTGATAAAACACCCAAATCCCACAATTTAGCAAGAGTTTCTACTTGTTGAAGTACATATCTACTTCCATTTTCTTGCCTACCAGACGGAATAATATTGCTTTAAATAGCTGAAGGTTTCTTAAGATTAACATTTTTGTGATTCTGAGATAGTATTTAAAATGTTAAAATGGGAAACAATGAAATTATTATTTTATAATTATATCAGTACGGTAGTGTGATATCATGGAAGAGAAACTGATATAAATTGTGATGCCCGTATTTCTTTTTTCTTTCTTTCTTTATTTTATCTTTCTTTCTTTCTTTAGTGTATACTGTAACACATTTTTACTCTATATTTCAGCTTTGAGAAATCTGCGACAGAAACTGCTAATGCTTTGATTTTTTTTTTTTGAAATTTCTTCTTGATATTAATTTTACTTTCAATAATCCTTTTTTCATGAGACTACCAAGTGTCACAGTCTGGTTCTTTACTCAACCATGGTAAACTGATGATTCCCAATGAGGCTAAAACATGTGTACGTATGCATACATTCTCTTTACATCTGTATATTGTATTGAGACTACCTTTAGTATTATGTAATTTTGCTTAATGTATATCAGTCTTACTAATTTCATGAAGAGCTGCATTGTCATAGCAAGACTCCTTACTATTATTATTTGTTTGATTATGTTTGCTCTCTAAACTTTGTTTTTGTTTCCTAACCCCATTCTGACTATCCAGCCTCCCTCCATGCAACACTTATGAATTTATTCCCTCGTTTACCCAATGGTGAAAGCTCACTAAATCAACAGTATGCTTTGGGGCAAGAGATGAGATTTAGAGTGGGGTTCTCATCTTTGTCAGGGTTAGGGATTTTTTTTTTTTACTTTTTTTAAGTTCCTCCACTATACTAGCCATGCTTTGGCTGTACCTCTTGCCTCAGACTACGTATGTTTCCTTTGATGCATGTGATCTCTGTTTTTTGTTTTATGTTGTTCATGCAACTGATCATCATGGTTCCCATAATGGCCCCACCACAGGACTCTGCCACAAACATGGGTGAGTCAACATCTGACGCACTTCTCCCACATGCTGTGTGACAGCTTGCCCAGTACCTGGGCCACTAGTTAAACCAGCATCAAGTGGGACAGATTCACGTTTGGTCCCTTTAGTTGACAGAGCAGGGCATTTGCTCACTGCACTTTGTTGTAATCTGTTTGGTTTGAATTATACAAATTGACTCAGTATTTTAGAGGAAGAGTGAGAATTTTTTTTTTTTTAAATTCTATACACTTTTGTGTTTCAATGATTTTGAGTGATCCTGGGAGTGAGGGTGCAGGGTGTCCTTGCTTCATTAAAGAATGCCTTCCCTGATATTTTCCACTGCTCAGTTGTTTGGAGCTTCTTCCCATTTGAATATATGTGTGTAGGTATACTATATATAAAGGAAGTAGTTTTGTGCAATTACTGCCATGCAGTCTGGTTTCAAGAGTTGATCCTATTATCCACACTGTGTTTGTGACATTACATGATTTGTAATATTATTCTGTCAGAAGGATATTAGAATTTCCTGGTCTATCTTACTCAACTATGCTAAAATTTTTTTTACCTTATGATGGTTCTTATGTATATACATACACACACACGCTCACACACACAGTCATATATTTTGCTGTTGAATGACCTATGTCTCCTGCACAGAACACATCCAATGCTGCTTGTCTCTGGCACTACATTTTTCTTTTCTTTCTGGATCTCTACTGACTACTCCACTTGATATCCTACTTATCAACTCAAAATACATAAAGGTCTGTCAGGAATGGATGACACCTTTTTGTAATTTCCACAAATAAACCATTATACAATGAGAGCTCTGTCATACAAGTGTTGTCAGGATTACAGGAAATACTTCAATTATATGTTCAATGCAGTCCCATAGATCTACATATAAACATACATGGAGTCAAAGGCCTTGCTGAAGTCCAAGGAGGCTACACCTGCTGTTTTGGGTCTCTCCACCTTCCTTCCCACATAGGTTAGGAACCAGATTAAGAGAGTCTGTAAAGATGTTTTGCCCCCAGACTCACAATGTCTCCTTACTAATCAATATTTCTCTTAGCATCTTTCCCAGGATCCTTCTCACTATTGAGATTAGGTTAACCAGTCTGTACTTCCTGGTGGCACATATGACGCCCACTAAACAGTGACACTATTGAGGTGATCCTGTACTAGTCTGAACCCCCATGGACCTGCTAAACAGATCTGTAAATTCATGTGTCACCACATCTAGGCCTAGTATTTTCCTTTAGTGTCAGTAGTTGATTTTCTCATATGTTGTATTCTTTTCTCTCTCTCTCTCTCTCTCTCTCTCTCTCCATGAAACTACTCCAGGCTGTAAACATGTTCCCATGCCAGAGTACTTTCTCCATCTCATATTTAAACAATAATGCAAAAAGTCATTAAGAAAGTCTGTTTGCTCCCTCTTTTCCTTGTGCCCCCCTGTAGTCTCTGTATTCTTTCCTTAACTCCTTTATTTTCATTGTAACTTTCACCCTTTCTCCTAAGTATTAATAGAATGTTTTCTTTCTGAAAACAACATCACTTTCCAGTTCTTTCTACATCCTTATGCTGCTCTCCTGACTTCCCTCACAGACTTGTTTTTAGCTTCAACTCATGCTTTTCTCTAATGGCTGTCTTTCTTCTTCAGTTCCCTGTAGGTTATTTTGTTAACCATTAATGATCTTCTAACTTCTTCTGTTTATTTATCTTTACCTTTTCTGCCAAGCCTCTCATCTTGCCTGTGTCCTTGCACCCAGATTCCATTACTGCTTTGATGTCTTCAGACACTCAGCTTGCAATGAATGCTTACACTAATGACATTTGTAACTTCTCACTTCTCCATATTGAATTAACTGTCTTGTGGGGGTGAAAAGTTTGGTTCCATGAGCACCCCCAAAACAAATATGCATACACTAGTCTAAATGCTACTACCTGACTATTTAAACTACTCATCCAAAGTAATATGAAATCCTTCAGGAAATGTGCACAGTTCCTTTTTGTATAGTTTCAAAACCTTCTTCTGGAAATGTTCCTCAGTCATGCCATGATCCTCAACAAACAATGACTCAGGCTTGACTTCTGTCCCAACTAACTGATAGCTCCTGAAATACTTGGATATCTTAACCTAAAGCCAACGATTCCATCTGCACAAGCTGCAGGCATGCCCATGTGGAACATCTGTTTATAAACTAGACTGTTTCCCCCTTCATTCCTTACAATGTTTTTTCTTTTTTAGTCTTGAGGGAAACATGTTTTTTCTCTACACAAGCCTTTGTATGAAGAATGTTTTGGCACCACTAAAGGTAGTGATGGCCTGATCCCCCAGTTTATAATACTTGTCCCCATTTTCTTGAGATAGATCTTTAGCATGTCTTTGCACAGATTTCACTGATCACCATGGATTTGACTGCTTTGATTGAACTTATAATATAAAACATTTTTGAAATTCTGAGAGATAGATATCCATACACAGTGTCTAGTTCAATGATACTCACCACTGGGACCATCTTCTTAGTTTTGGTAGCAATACAGTAAGACTGCTGATTTTACTGTTACAATTTTCCCATCTGCAGTCCAGTATGTACCCAACACATATTTGGTACATTGATGGTGTCTCTGCAGTCTTGTTGGGAGATAAGTTTTGCATCCCTCAAGGAATGTAGGAATTGTAACTAAACTGTATACATGGAATTTGGTAAATGTCTGTAGATCGCAGTTAGTGAACATGCACTAAAACAACATCCTGCAGAGTGCATTAGCACACTGGATCCTACATGAATCTCATCACTGATGTACACTGTAAGGGAATGGTAACCCCTGAAGTAGAGGAAGGATTTAACAGTGTCTAACATCTTCCCTTGAAGATGAACATTGGAAGACCTTGATTTAGGTCTTGAACAGCCTAACAGGGTACCCTGGTCTTTGGGATGCTAGGTGAGCGTAACATATGTAAACTGACTTCTATCAGGAGATGGAGATCTAATCTGATCTGTAGGCAATTGTTCTGTCTGTAGTCATGGCAAAGTTATAAAAGACTTAATAGTAATGATAAATGCTATACAATGCTTGCATTCTAACAAAAGTGGCTGTCAATGAAACACCCTCACTTTATTTCAGCATTTGGCATCAATTGTAGTGAGAAGATTGTATTTATTAAGGACAAAGATGATAGCTAGGAAGAGAAAGTACAGTTGTGTACACTTACCATAAATGTAGATGTTCAAGTGTATTCACTGTTGCAGTCATTACATTTGGGTAATCTGCTTGCAGGTTGCCCTCAGTTGGCCTGATTAACAAAGTCTTGTGTCCTGCATCGGTTGCTGTCCCTTCTTCCATGACGTCAGGTTGTCAGGGGTTTAAGACATGCAGCCATCACCATTACATCAGTTTTTCTTGCCCCAGATGTCAGGTGTCCCCCTAATGGGAAGCAATTAAATATAAAAGTACAAAGATATACCTCCAACATAAAAGCAAATACACCAAAAAGGCTTTTAAGCATAGTAAAGGAAAGTAGAGATATAGTCAAAAGAAGTTAGAAGGCTGGAGGGAGGGTAACCAGGACTGCAACAGTGAATACACTCGAACATCTACATGTTCCCAAAGCTATGGTTGGGAGGAGGAATTTAGATAGCATTAGGGCCAGCTATAAGGCCTTGCAAGACTGCAGTGGCAAAGCCAGCTGTGGATTTAGAGAAAATTGGCAAATGATAATGCTTGGTGAAAGTATGTGCAGAACTCCAGGTAGCAGCTTCTAGGATGTCCCTGGTAGGGACACCTCTGAGAAAGGCTGTAGAGGTAGATGCAGCCCTGGTGGAGTGAGGTCTGATCCCCTGGGGGATAGGTTTTCCATGGTGCTTATAGCAGAAATGAATGCAATGGCTTATCCATTTAGAGATGGTTTGCTTTGAAATAGCCTTCCCCTCTGCCCTGCAGCAAATGCCACCAGCAGTTTTTCAGATTTCCTTTGAGGTTTAGTCCTGTCCAAGTAGAATCTAAGTTGTCTGTGCACATCTAAAGAATGCAGAATCCATTCCCCTTTATTCTGTGGATTGGGAAAGAAGGTTGGCAAATGAATGGACTGATTAAGAGCCACACTGGATACCACCTTGGGCATGAAGGATGTATTGGTTCTTAGGGAAACCCTGTCTGTTTGAAAGATGATGAAAGGCTCCACTGCCATAAGGACCTGTAATTCAGATACCCTTCTAGCTGAAGTGATTGCTAAAAGGAAAGCTGTTTTCCAAGAAAGAAATTTTAAGTCTGCAGTAGCAGCTGGCTCGAAAGGAGGTAGAGTGAGTTTCTCCAAGACAAAGTTAAGGTCCCAGGCTGGGGTTGGAGCTCCCCTGGGTGATCTCATGTTTTTGGCCCCTCTGACGAACTGCTTGAGCAGTGGATAAGAGAAGAGGGGAGGTTCTGTGTTATAATGAGCTGAAATGGCTGAGGGGTGGATTTTAATGGAGGAAAAAGACAGGCCCTTGTGAAGCATCTCAGTTAAGTATTGTAAAATCTGAGGTAAATTGGGTGCTGCTGTGCTCATCCCTTGAGATTGGTTCCAGGCACAGAATCTTTTCCATTTCTCAGCATAAGATTTTCTAGTACTAGGCCTCCTTGCCTCTGAAATGATATCCATCACAGGTTTGATGTGGGATGGTAAATGAGAGATTAAGTAATTAGCCAGGCTGCAAGGTTCAGTGTTAGAAGCTGAGGGTGCAGAATCTGGTTTTCCTGCTGAGGAGTCTGAGGCAGGTGCCATGGAGATAACCATGTCACACTGCGCAGGAGAGGGTACCAGTGTTGGTGCAGCCAGTCTGGAGCAATCAAAATCATCCTTGGTTTGTCCTATTTGATTTTTAGTAGTACTTTGGAGAGCAGAGGCAGAGGGGGAAGGCATAGACTGATAGGTTTTTCCAGCTGAAGGACAGAGCATCCACTTTTCAGGCTTGTTTGTGGGGAGTCCTTGTGCAAAATTTGTCCAATTGGTAGTTCTGGGGAGAGGCAAACAAGTCTATATCTGGGCTCCCCCATTTGCTTGTCAACATGTTGAAAAACCTTGGTTCCAGTTTCCACTCATGTGGGTCCATGAGATTTCTGCTTAGTCCGTCTGCCAGTGTATTTAATTTTCCTGGCAGGAATTGAGTTTGTAAGTGCACTTGGTAGTTCAAGGCTGTGTTTCACAATGCCATGGCTAGTCTCTAGAAGGGGTAAGAATGTGTACCCCCCTGCTTGTTTATGTACCACATAACAGTGGTGTTATCCGTCTTTACCATTAGTTGTCCTGGAAGAATGTGGTCCTTGAAGGCTGTCAGAGCATTCTGTACAGCTAACATTTCTTTTTGATTGATATGCAGGTGCATTTGACTTGGGTTACATTTGCCCTGAATGCACTTCCCTGCCAGGTGAGCCCCCCATGCATAGTCTGATGCATCTGTTGTTAGGGTTTGGGTGGCAAGGGGTGGTGTGAAAGGTAATCCCTTGTTTTAGTGGCAGGCCTCTGCCCATCAAAGGAACTCTAGGCATAGGCAAGGTATGATAGGAATCATTGTTTCTAGGTCTTGAGAATGTTGACACCATAGGCTTTTTAGATACCACTGTAGTTTCCTCATATGCAGTCTTGCATATGGAATTAGAAGAATGCAGGAAGCCATGAACCCCAAGGCTTGCAGTAGCAGGGTTTTTGTGGCCACTTGTTTGAAGTAGGTTGTCAAATGAATTTGTTTCTCTGGCGTGAGGTAAGCCATCTGGGAAGTTGTATTCAAGCTTGCTCCCTGGAATATAATTTGTTGACAGGGTACCAGTTGTGATTTCTTTTCATTTATAGTGTACCCCAGACAAGTTAGAACCCTTTGTACAAAGGCCAGATGATTCAAAGGTATGTCCTGGCTTTCTGCCTGAATTAGACAATCGTCCAGGTATGGGTATATTTGAATATTTCTTTGCCTGCAAAATGCAATAACTGGAGCTAAGCACTTTATGAATACTCTGGGTGCAGTAGATAAGCCAAAGGGCAGTGTAGAAAACTGATAGTGTGTGTAGCCTGCTTTGAAGTGTAGGTATCTTCTGCAAGATTCCCTGATTGGGATGTGCAGGTATGCTTCATTTAAATCTAGTGTTGCCAACCAGACATCTTTGCCTAGCATAGGAAGTAATTGGTGAAGAGTTAGCATCTTGAATTTTGGAATCTCCAAAAAGGTGTTTAGAGTAGACAGGTCCAGGATAGGACGCCGTGAATTGTCTTTTCTGGGAACCAAGAAAAGTCTTGAGTAGAAACCTTGTCCCTTTTCCTCTTCTGGTATCAGATGACTAGCCCCCATGCTTAAGAGAGAAAGTACTTGTTTTTGGGCCTCTGCCCACTGATTTGAGGGTAGGTCTGGCCACCCGCTTGGTGTTGGCAACATGTGGAAGAGAAATCTGTATCCCTGGGACACTACATTCAAAACCCATTTGTCCTGGGTAATGAGTTCCCAGTTCTTTGCATGAAGAGCAATCTTTCCCCCCAAAGGGGCAGTCAGTTGATAAGTGCTTGGAAATTTTAAAAGGAAGTCATTGAGACAGTTTACCATAGGGGGGAGTCTTATTATTCCCAGATTTGAAAATGGAGGCCCCCCACTGCTTAGTTCTGTGTGTCCGCTGGGACTGAAACCTGGGGTTTTTGCTGTGACTGGGTTTGGCTTGAGAAGACCTGGAAGGTACTGGAAAGGACCAATTCTTAGTAGGCCAGTGCCTACTAAATCTAGGAGGCTGAACTTGTAAAAAATCTTTAACAGTTTGCATAGATTTTGCTTTATCTTTCATCTTTTTAAGAACTTCCTCAGCCTTGTTGCCAAACAGGCGGTCCTGATTTAAAGGAGCATCCAACAATTTAGCTTTAACATAATCAGGCAAAGATTGCTCCTTAAGCCAAGCATGCCTTCTGAGCACAGACCCAGTAACAGCAGCCCTGCAAGAGGCCTCTAATGAATCAAAACCACACTGAAAAGTATGTTTTCCAATGTGTTCAGTAGAATGCATTAAATCCTGTAATTCTTTATTTTCCACAAAGTCAGAAATCAACATAATTTTCTGTTTAAGCAGTCCAATAACATGTTGCTGATACTTTAAAATATGAAACGGGCAGTTTAAAGCCCTAATGGCCAAGGTTGCAGAAGTGTAAACCTTCTTACCCCATCTATCCAGTGCCCTGGAGTCTCTATCAGAAGGGGTAGGATTTTTAGCAGTAGAAGCCTTAATGTCCTTGGGCCCCTGTGAAATAGTCTCTGGATCTGTAATAGGATTTTTAAAAAGGAACTTGTGGGATTCCGGGACCCTGTAGTATCTGTCAGGTTTTCTGGGAGCAGGAGGCAGGGAATCAGGGGCCAAACTAGATTCTGAAAAAGCATCATCAACAATGTCTAGTACAGGAGGAATAGCTAAAGGCCAATGCTGATGTAGGAGAAGGAAATCCCTAAGCCTCTTTTTTGAATCAGAAAAATCCTGGCTTTTTCAGTGGAAATGCTCCCTTAGAGTATGTAAGGTTTCCCCAAAAGAAAAATCCTCAGGAGGGGAAGCAGAGGAAATGGAGTCCTCTGCATCAGAATCTTCATAAGTAGATAAGGGCAAATCCAGATCATCAGAAGAATCAGAAATAGCAGAATCCTGATCAGAAGATTCATAATCAACTTCAGTCCTAGGCCTCTTAGAAGGGGGGGTTGGCTACCCCTGATTAGAGTTATTAGATCTTCATCCATTCTTATCATTTGTATTTTAGGCATATAGGTCTGAGCATGTGGCCTGGGCATCGTTTTTTAGGCATAGATCGAGATTTAGGCCTAAGTAAAGAAGGAGGCGTCAGTTTAAAATGCAAGTCCATAGGCCTGAATACACCCTCAGAAGCTGGTGCCTGCACAGCGGCTCCGGACCCCTCCAAGGTAGAGACATCCGTGGGTTCCATAGCTGAAGCATCTTGCGGCTTACCAGACTCCGAATGGGTCTCAGTAGAGGCCTGAGAATCAGAAGTAGCAGGTATCAGGGGCTGCAAAAGCGCCTCACTGAGTACCAGTGAACTGGCGACTGGCTTAGGTGAAGCGTTGACGGCAGTTTTGGACCTCGGCAGCCTGTCTCTGTCTTTATCTTTGCATTTTTTCGGAATCCTGGTAGTCAGATGGCTAAGTGACGACATTTCTGGATAATTAAACTGAGAACCGAAATATTTAGAGGTGAAAATATACCAACGACAGATAGTGCGCTGATTAAATAAAGCACAAAACTGACAGTAAAGTATGTTGTGGTCAGGACCTAGGCAAGGAATACAGTATGAATGAAAATCTTTATGAGGTATTTGCTTTCCACAAGTAATGTAATTATTAACTTTTACTGATATCGGTAAGGAGCAAGAAAAAGTTTCTCCAATGGGGTACTTAGCTTTAGTTGAAGACTTCGGTTCTGAAACTCGAAAACGAAAATTTCAGGAGTTGGCCGACCGGCACTTGCGAACTGCTTCTGCTTCGGGCACCGCACAACAAGAAAGACTGATGTAATGGCGTCAGCTGCATATTTTATACCCCTGACGACCTGACGTTATGGAAGAAGGGACAGCAACCGACGCAGGACCCAAGACTTTGTTAATCAGGCCGACTGAGGGCTACCTGCAAGCAGATAACCCAAATGTAATGACTGCAACAGTGAAACACGAAGAACATCAGATCTGAAGAAAAGATATACTCTTACTTGAGCCCTATTTAAATAACAAGAAACTTGTTTTTATTCCTTACAGTGTTAAACAAGACATTTGTCTTTATATTTTAATACCAACTAATAGCAAAACAAAAATATTAATTTATAAGCCTAAACAACTACATTCATTTTATCTGCAGATTAGTACTCAGGCCTTCTGTGCAAAAACGCATTCTTTCTTAAAGCTACTGCATCCAGATGCAAATAATAAGAAAAGGAAGATCAATGTTGTGTGTACCCTGGATACAGCTGTATGCCAGCAACAAATCTATAGCAATAAAAAATTAGGCATCATTGAATACTTATCAACAAATATTTTCCTCTAAAATCAACAACAACAAAAAAAAAACAAAAAAAAAAACATTAAGATAGATAATGGTATCAAGAGACACTGAATTCTCAGTCTGCATTAGCTTAAGATGAACTGTTCTAAAGTAAACATTAACCATCTACTGAGGGGGAAGCAATTAGTGCACAGTATGCCTTTTGTTTGTTTTCTTTGCCTGCATGTTTAACCACTGAAGCCTTTCTAACTGGATCTCAAGATGCTTTTTTTTTTTTTTTTCAAAAGTTGCTTTTATGCTAAAAAATGCTTCCCTTACTGGTCCCAGGATACAATTTCTTTCTCTTAGTATGTTGTATGTAAAACAACTGAAGAAAAAAAACTCACCCTGGTCCTACAAATGAATGCCTAAGAAAAAAAAAATACAAAATCAACAATATAATACTTTTCAGTGAACTAAAAGAAAAGTTACAAACAAATGCTTTGGCTTTTGGACTACAATAGATCTTTGTCTGGTGATGCAAGCTGTCATAACAAGACTATTTAGTTAGACATTACAGGACTGTTGGCCATAACAAGTCTTTATTTGTAGATAAAAAATGCCTGTTCTTTTTAAATGCTGTATTTAAAACTTGGCAAGACTAAACTGTGTGCCATGCCATGCAAGACAGGCAGTCTTAACTGAAAACACCACATTCATTTGTTTTTATTTATTTATTTTTTACTGGGATTTTTATGTGATGATTAGAAGTTAATAGGTATACAGATGAGTTCAACACTATAAATCAAGAGTCCCCCAGTAAAATGTAAATCGTGAAGTTGTATGGGCAAACAGCACAGCATTGTCACATTGCAGCTGATCTGTTACGTTTTTTATGCTGTAAGCCTCTTCGTAAATGGCCTGTTTATTTATAAACAGTAATCTGTACCAGTGGAGGAATGGTTCTGGGAAGGATTCCAAATCATTGGAAGATCTAACTAAAGAAATAGCATTTGCTTATTTATTTATTTGTTTGTTTGTTTGTTTTTAGTAAGTGGGAGAGTTCCAGCTTGACAGAGCCTAGTAACAGTAGAAGCTCTGGGAGAAAGGTTCCAAGGGCAAATCAGTAAGATTTACTACTTCATCATACTCAAAACATGAATATTTCAAATATGTGTGCATATATCAGGAGGAAAACAGAAACATATTGGTGACATGGACAGGGCAGTAACATAAAAATATGTCCTTCATTGTTGTTGTTGTTGTGTCTTTCGGCTTTTCCCGGTTAGGGGTTGCCACAGCGGAACTCCGGTCCGCTAATGATTGGTAGCGGATTTTTACATACCGGGGTTACCAGCCCTGATGCACAACCTTCAACGAAGGCACGCCCCATTCATGTATGCCTCCACACAGAAGACGCTCTAGCTGAGAATCGAATGGGACAACATCTTGCTATGAGGTGACAACGCTACCGTCCTTCAATGTACAATTTAATAAAGCAACACTGACTTGAGTTGGTTAACAAAGTGTGATAGTAAGACAAGGCTGAAGCCAGCACAAGCTAGTAATACCAGTTCTGAATGTGTCTTTAAAATATGACATTTTCAGCTTGTTTAACTTCACACTGCTTAAAGTTACTTTGTACAAACTTGACGTGTATAATTCTAGAGCTTCTCTCTGTGGGACTCCTTTGAAAATAGGCCTTAACTTAGAGGCCACCCTTTTAAACAAAAGATAAACATGAAAACAAGTTTACATTTGAAGTTTCAATCTGTAGTCATCAAGGGCAAGTCATGCGTACTCATCCTGGTGGATGTTTTTGAAAAGGTCATCAATGCAATGGATGAAGGTAAAACTGTACACACCGCATACCTCGACCTGGCCAAAGCTTTTGACACTGTTCTCCACTCAGGCATAGCAGAAGAGCTAAATATACTGGGAATAACCCCCTATGCCACCTGATGGAATGCTAGCTGGTTCACATATAGAATGCAGCAGATAATCAAGATAGGGAACATTACCCCCACAAAGAAACCAGTCACCAGTGGAGTCCCCAGGGAATTTGTGCTGGGACCGCTACTGTTTGGCTTGTACTTTTCTGAAGTACGAACCAATACTAAAGGGTTCTGGCTGATTAATTTGCAGAAAAGTGTAAGACAGGAGCAGTCACTGAACCCCAAATGACTTAGGCATTCTGCAGGAACCTTTGTCTCAAATAAATAAATTGTGTCAAAATTAAAACATGCATTACTGTATCTATTGGGAAGACATCTACCCCACGGAACTACCACACTGATAATACTCCCCTAACAGTTGACCCAGTTGTTCAGGATTTGGGAACTTATGTGGATAGTGACCTAATGTTTGATCAACATTTGTCTTTTGTTGTAAGAAAGACCTTCTATATTGTGGAACTTAAAACAAAAGGATTGTGTCTAGATCTAGGGATGTCATTGTCCCCCCTTTACTCAGCACTCATTAGGCCAGTCATTGAATATAATTCACCTTTGGCGTGTATCTGTCCAGGCACATGAACAACTGGAATGCTCACAGAAGTAGCTTACTAAAAGGATACAAGTCCTGAACAACATGTCCTACATGGACTGACTCAGATCCCTGTCACTATATAGGGTATCCTACAGACTGCTAAGAGGTGGCCTATGCCTGACATACAAGGCATTCTCTGACCTAATATTGATGGATTTACTGCATAACAACAAGTCAAATGGCATCAGAAATTCTTGGCCTAGGGATCTAAACCTCTTCTGCAACATCAACAGAACGGTTTGGCGGGACATGTATATTTCGCAGAAGATACCAGTGCTGTGAAAGAGACTTCCCATCCATATAAAACAAAGTTCATACCGTTCCATTTTCAAGTTCAACTTAGACCTATGGATGGGAAACATAAAATATATTCCAGGTCTGCCTCTGTACTACTAAATGCATTATTCCATGCATGGGTCCTTTCACATTATCTATGGTATGATCTCACTTATTCTCATTAGAAGCAATATATAATTATTGACCATGGGATGGGTAAGGCCAATCTATAAGTAAATTGAATAGGTTATTTTGAGCACAAGAAGGGAAACTGGCTAGGTTTGAAATGGCCCACAAGGGTAGCTAGTCTAGTACTTAACTATGAACCTAAGAGTAAAACAGTGACATACGCTATACATATTATTTGTGCCTTGTGCATGTTTGTGTTAACATATGTCATCTAAATGAAAGCTGAATATATTTTATTTATATGTATTTGTTTACTGAGATAGTGCACTGATCTCAGTTGACAATATGCAGGCACAGCCTGGGTGAATAGGATCACATAGCATACATACATACATACATAGTCCCAGGATAAACAATGGAAAAACAACAGTACAAAAGTATATCAACACTGTTGTAAGCCAGATATCTTATCCCAAGCAGACGTGTTGATTAGTGCTGTATATGTTCATAGGTTTATAAGTGATTACTAGGCTAATGACACTAAAGGGCCTTTTTACGCCTAGCCATTCTTCCCAAATGTATTTCACAGGTTATGATACCACTCATTTTACAGGGTTTCTAGCTTAGGCATGAGTGAGCAAGGATTTGCAAGCTTCCTCTTTCTAAAAGGGACATAGATGGCAGACCGGGGTTAATTTACAACTACCCATTCACTGATCCAAGTTGCACTTGAACAAGTGCAAGGGGAACTCTGTTTCACATGGAAGGGAAGCCTAATTCAGAGAAGGGATAGTCTCTGAGACACATATCTCTCCCTCTGATCTGTCTTATTTATGTTGTAGATGAGGTTCAGGTCCTTAGACTAGGTGTTTCTGGTGCTCTTTGCATTCCGAATGTGCAACAGGTCCATAAAGGTTGGATCAGAGATAGCTTTGAAGGCCAGACATAGTTTGTCCCTCAGCAGCCTGTAGGAGACCAAGTACAAGGATAAGGCTTTGGGGTGGTCTGTGTAGGACATGTTTTTTATGCCATGTATTCTTTTTGTGAGGAGCATCTGTGGACATTCCAGTTGTTACTTATACCTAGTTAAGTACATACCAAATGAGGGTGTTCTACTCAATAATTGGTCCAATTAGGGACAAATACAACAAAGCAATGACATCTTTAGACCTAGATACCATACACTTGTTTATAAGTTGTGCTATACAGAATGATTTTTTTACTAGAGTAGACACATGATAGTCAAAGGCTAAGTCACTGTTTGCATGCATTCCCAAATCCCTGACCACAGGGTAAACTCTTATGGCTGTATTATCAATGCAGCAATTTCCAGGGGTGCTTGCCTTTCCAAAAATATTATTATGCATTTTTGACATTGAGTTTTAGATAGTGACTCTAGCACCAGTTATTAGTCTGCGTTATGCCTTTTTGGAAGATGTGCTTTTTGGGGTATGGATATTAGCACAGTTCTCATCTCAGGATAAAGCTGTGTTTGTTATTGCTGATTGTATATCTCTATTAGATGGTTTTAGGACCATCATCAAGACCTGACTGTGTGCCATACCATAAAAAGCAGGCAGTCTTGACTGACCACATCATATGAATTTTTTTTTTAACAGTTTAATTCCATTGGATTTGGGCTAGTTTCAGGAGAACCCAAGGTGGTATTTAACAGAGAGGAAGATGCTTGGCAATGACCCCTAGAAATTATCATATTCTTTTTAATAAGTGCCATGGATTCTTTAATATCCAGCTAAGCTACTACCAGCTGAGGTAGTTAGGACTATAACATTTCATCTGAAAGACAGCACCTTAGGGGTTTGACACCCCATTTTGTTGTGCTGCAGTTGGGAAAAATGAACCCAAGCACCATGTGTGGGGACTAATGATAGCATGATGGCTTTTGGCCTTTACCCCACCTCCCTGAAAGAAATTAACTTTCTGGCTTTTAGCTATAGTAGCTGGTAAGCTGTGTTTCCTCAGAAATTAGTTGCACACTCAGCAAAGGGACACATGTGCAATCAGCCAGTTATGGAGTTGTTGCAGAAGTGAAGGATGCCAAAGAATCCTTATTGCTTGGACAGGGTAAAATAAATTAATCTCTACTTCAGAAGACTTTGCCATATAAATGTTTAAAAATGTGTCCTGTTACCAGCTTTTAAATATCAACCATATAGCTCTCCTGCTATTAACAGAACTCTTAATAGACAGCATGCATTTTACATAGTAGAAGATGATACGTTATGTAATTATCAAAGTCAGACTCAGAGCAGCTAAGACAAACTTAATAAAAAAATGATTCAATGGTTAACACCACCAAATTACAAATCTGTACATAAAGTGCACTTCTGTAAATGCTGAGCTTTGTTCCTTAGTCCTTAGAGGTGTGCTGTTGTCAAGGACATTGTGTTATTTGCATGCTTCTTATTTCGGCTTTAAAAGAAGTACAATAAGTAATGTTTAACCTATGGATCTGAGAACTTTCTTGCTTATGTGAGATAGTGCTGCCATTCCCGGAGGACATTTTTTTCAATTCGCAGTCTTTACTATTCAATACTGGAAGTCACATTTAGCATATATAACAAATGAAGTTTTGACATCAATGTACACCTTTCTTTTACAAGGCCACTGAACTATTTTCAAGCTGTGAAATGAAAACTTTTAATTATCCTTTATGATTCAGTCTGACCTATGCTTTCTTGAGGTTCCCCTGGAGCTACTCGTATTCTTACACTCTACAAGCTGCATTTTCTGAGATCAGCAGTTTCAAGGACAGTGAAGAAATCAGCTGAGCAAGCCTTTGTCATGACCACTTGAAAGAACAGAACTGTACTTCAGAGCACTGTTAAATGTTCTGCCAGAAGAACAATTTAAGGCTTATATAATGACCCGTGTGTTTGATGAAGTTTTCGGAGCAGAGCTCAGCTTGTACTGCATTATGAAACATATTTATGTCAGTTGATGTAATATGCGGAAAGAGAATCAGTGACTGTGATAATAACACTTGAAAATCTTGATTGAAAAATATTTAGAATGAGTGCACTAAAAAAGCATTTTGCAGGAAAGTAATAATATACGACTTTTGAACATTTACAGAGAGTCATAAGTCTATCCCAAATATTTTGTTTTTGTGTATCACTGTTCCATACAAAAACTTTTTAGCCTCCCTTGCATTCTGAGTTACTGCAACTATTCAAATTAGAATGTATTCTTCTGACTTTTCAGTGAAACTGGTATTAGTTGAATTTTTTTGCTTTTTAGAGTGTTGCATAAATACAAAAAAAATGCACAAATCTGTAAACATTAGCTGGAAGATGCCTTCACTGTTGCTGTGTATGCGGTGCAAGACTTAAAAACTTCACTAGCTAATCAATAGACAAAATCAAGGGCACACACAAAGGGACGAAATAATTAAAATACACTTTACAGGATTACAGACAAAATGTTTGTGGTAATTATTTGGTGATTATGAAACATTATCAGCGGAGAAGAAGTGTGGTGTGATAAGCCTCTAGGTTACCATTCTAAGGAGACATCATAGGGAGCAGCTTAAATATACTGACATTAGTTTGAATTCACAATATATAGCCATAGCTAGTAACATGGAGAAGACAGTAGCTTAAAGTTATTAATTGAAACTGAACAGTCAAGTGAAACAGTACTGCAGTGTTTACCCTGATAAACATTAAAACAAAGCTTGGGGTAAACATAGGACTGAATTACTTCCATTCTACAGAGAATAACAATTCAAAATTGTAGTGCTGCATTTATATATGTAATTTATGATGGTTGAGCCTCAAACAGTTAATTATAAACTGTGCACGTCGAAACAATTGACAATGCCATGAGTAACTGTATATAACATAATGATAGACACAACCAGAAATGTAAGCAAAATTGCTGCAAAAAATACAACATAAAGGCAAAAAGAAAAAAAATCATAAAGAATTATTTATGTGGAGGCTTTGCCCAACACTCCCTTTCATGCATATACTAAGTACAAGGTCACACATAAAGCAAAACATGTCCGCACACACAAGTCAACAGTAGCAGCAGTAAATTAAGGGCACAGCTGTACTTCACTGTTGACTAAATACCTTGTCAACAACAACAAATAACAATGGTAGTACATAGATTGCCAACTGGATTCTCTGATTATTGCCTACTATGATAAAGGCCAACTTTGATACCAAGTAATAAAAAAGGAGTGGACTTTTCTTCATTAAAAAAAATGAACTATTAAATGCCTGCTAGGGATTCTCCTGTATATACATATATACATACATATATATATATATATATATATATATATATATATATATATATATATATATATATATATACACATATATATATATATATATATATATATATATATATATATATATATATATATATATATCTTTGATCAAGAAAGGTTTCTGTGACATCAAGTGAAAATATGTTGAGGATGAAGTGAAGAGGGATTGTTAAAGTTAGCAATGCTCACCACATACTGGTCAGTGGCTTCTTAGTGTGCTGGGAGATATCAACCATAAAAATAAATGCTCACTGCATAAAACAAGATGACATCTGAAACCTGCAAAAATTAGACTTAAACGCAGTTCAGAGCAGCAGATCAGTGACAGAGCTAATAAATATATGAAACACAAATGGTGGTGACACAAGACCAAAAAAGTAGGTATGTGCTGTCAGATGTGATATATAGAGCTTCTTCAACACTGTAAATGCTATTCATGATCCAGATTGTCAAGATTCTAATTTTTTTGTGATCTTGCAGTGGTCTGACATTCCTTGTGTACACTTACCATAAATGTAGATGTTCGAGTGTATTCACTGTTGCAGTCATCACATTTGGGTTATCTGCCTGCAGGTAGCCCTCAGCCGGCCTGAATACCAGAGTCTTCAGATTTCTGCGTCGGATGCTGTCACTTCTTTCATGATGTCAGGTCGTCAGGGGTATAAAACATGTAGCCAACGCCATTACATCAGCCAGCACCATTACATCAGTTTTTCTTGCCTCAGATGTCAGGTGCCCCCACAATAGGAAGCAATTATATGGTATGGAACACCCCCAGCAAAAAGCAAATACACATGATGTAGCATATGCCAAACAAGGAGGAAAGGTAAAAGTCAAGAGAAGTCAGGGGGCTGGAGGGAGGGTAACCAGGACTGCAACAGTGAATACACTTGAACATCTACATTTATGGTAAGTGCTTTTGCCTCTTTTAACATTTTAAAGTGGAACCTGTGTGTTGAGAGACAGCCTTACAAGACTATCTGCAAATATATAGAGCTGAGTATATTTTTCTGTATTATGCTGTATTATAGAGCTAAATTGTTGCTTAGATATCTGTTGTCTTACTGTTCTGCAAATATACAGAGATCAGTATATATTTTTTTGGTTTTATAATTTGCACTCTGATTCCTCACATCTCTGTTGAAACTGGTCCCCCTCCCCCCGTTCTTGGTTGTAGTTTAAATTTGGTGGCTTTTGCAGTGCCCGCCCCACTGTAGATTTGATCTAGGACACTCCCCTAGTCCCATCTCTTTACCGCATTCTACCTAATAAACCCTTTCTGCACTTTCTTTTAGTCCTTTTTAATTTAATTACATTTTTTCAAACTGTGTGTGGACTAATATTGCTACATACTCAAGTGTGCCAGCTTGCACTGCATGTGAATTGTTTTTACTACTGTTTTTGCTACTTTTCTGGAAAAAAAAATTATCTGCTTTTACTGTATTTGTGTTTCTTCCTACTTTATTTTGCTTTTGCGTCATCTTAAAAGTACTCAATTGTATTTATTACTGCTTGGTATATCTCATTCTAAGCCTTTTAGTTTAAGCACTTGGGCTTCAGACCAGTTGTTTTACATTAAGAAGGTTTGTGGTCTGCACTGTGGTGGCAGAACAGGTAGCTTACATCCTTCTAAGTTGGGAACTGCTGACTGAGGGCTCAGTGTCTGTTATTCTAAAAGTGTATTAATTCTGGTTTAAGCACTTGGGCTTCAGGCCAGTTATTTTACATTAAAAGGGTTTGTGGTCTGCACTCTTGTGGGAGGAGAGGCTGGACTCTGCCCTTTTCAGCTGGGAATTTCTGGTTAAAGGCTTATAGTGCCTGCATATTTGAACTGCTTCTTACTGAAATTGGTACACCTTGTTTGCTGTAGCATAGACTAGATCCAGGCCTGCTGAATCTAGCTTTGTTTGTATAACTTGAGCACTAATCCAGGCATTATTTAAAGTATTCAATTGTATTTATTACTGCTTGGTAGTAACTTGATTAAAGTGTAGCTATCATTCTAAGTCTTTTGGATTAAGCACTTGAGCTTCAGATCAGTTGTTTTACATTAGGAAGGTTTGTGGCCTGCACTGTGGTGGCAGGACAGGTAGCTTACATCCTTCTAAGTTGGGAACTGCTGATTGAGGGCTCAGTGTCTGTTATTCTAAAAGTGTATTAGTTCTGGTTTAAGCACTTGGGCTTCAGGCCAGTTATTTTACATTAAGAAGGTTCGTGGTCTGCACTCTTGTGGGAGGAGAGGCTGGACTCTGCCCTTCTGAGCTGGGAATTTCTGGTTAAAGGCTTATAGTGCCGGCATATTTGAACTGTTTCTTACTGAAATTGGTACACCATGTTTGCTGTAGCATAGACTAGATCCAGGCCTGCTGAATCTAGCTTTGTTTGTATGCTTGTTGTTTGTTTGCTTGTTATTTCCCTGAAATGCTAATTCCACCTAAAATGCGGCTTTTCAGCGCTTCTGTGGATCCCTAGTGATATCTGCATTGCTTACTGTACTTATTTCCTTGTTTCACTTGAAAGAAAGTTACTGTTTGAAGTTTTTGCATTTAAGTTACCTGTAACAAATTGCATTTAAGTTACCTGGCACTTGCTCACTAAAGCAATTATATAAGTCAGCACTAAAAAATTAAAAGCACTACACCCTCACAAACTCCCCTTGAGTACCTTGTTCCCCATTAGCCCTTTTTTTCAATTATAAAGGAATTCCCAATACTATTCTAGCATGTCCAAAGGTCAGTTGTCAATCTCCTCTCCGGTCCAGCTGGTGAATCTGGGAATCTTGAGGCAATGTTACAACTGCCTCATGTACACAGACAACCCTCTCCTCCTCCCAACAAATTCCAACACATGTGAGAGATGCAACCATATAGCCATACTGGAGGCTAAGCTCTCTCAACTCAGTACTGGCGAAACCAGTCAGAAGGAGAAGGAAACCACACTCACTACAATTCTAGTCTCACATAGACCTACCACGACAGCAAACCAAACATATAAACACACAAAAACATACTCGGAGGCTCTAAATAAAAATCTGCCTAAGCAGCAGAGACCTTCAAAGCAGACACTCAAGCAACCGCTACCCCAAAACAAAACACGTGCAACACATAGCTCACAAAGCCAGTGTGCCGTACAGTCACAGCCCTTAAGGCTAAACAACACACCTGATACACTTGTAATAGGTGACTCTATCATCAGGCACACTGATGTCCCTCTCACCAGGCTGAACAAGGAGAAGGTCACGGTGAGCTGCCTGTCGGGCGCTAGGATCCGCCACATAACACAAGCACTCAGGTCACTCCAAGGCAAGTACAAATATGACTCAGTCATTGTCCATGCTGGTGTGAATGACCTGAGACGTACCTCCCTGGACTACATGGAAAGAGACATAGAGGAGCTCTCTGAGCATGTAGCCCAGGCCGGTATGACCCTGACCTTGAGTAGCATCTTACCCTCACCAAGAATGATGCCACAATATGAAGACAAGATGATCAATTTCAACAAATGGCTTAAGTATTGGTGTCATTCAAAGGGGATCCAATGCCTGTCAGCCTGGGATGACATGCTCGACAAGCCACGATGCTTCGCTAGTGATGGCTTGCACCTGTCACCCCAGGGCTTTTGGATATTGGCAAAGGCTCTTGCTACCCTCATAGTGCCTTTTTTAGGCAAGGCTCAAAAGACAAAGCCACCGCCATAGGTATGACAAGGGATAAGAAACTAAGAGTAATGCTACTCAACGCTAGAAGTCTAAACCTCAAGATGCACGCACTCGAAACTCTCCTTAGCATGGAGAACATCGATATCTGTGCAGTAACAGAAACCTGGTTCAAGGATCCTGAGAGCATCCCAGCACTACCAAGTTATACCTCATACCATGCTTTTCGGCCCCAAAACTTGGACCGAACCACAAAAGGAGGGGGAGTATCAATATTCGTCAAAGATACCCACACCTCCAGGTTGGTGGCACAGCACGAAGCATCAGAGACTATCCATGTGCAACTAACAGTGGGTAAAACTACCTTCCAGTTTATAGCCTGCTACAGACCACCCTCCCAAACCTAGGAACCCCACTCGGCCTTCCTGAGAACACTGGAAAATATGAAGGTCTCTCCAAACACCATTATATTGGGCAACTTCAACTACCCAAACATAGACTGGGAGCATTACTCTAGCTCCAACACCCTAGCCCAAAGGTTCCTAGAATTTGTAAACTCAAATGCTATGGAACAACTTGTTACCACTCCCACAAGAGGGGAAAACATACTGGACCTGATCATCACCAACATGGGGACTCTATGCTCCAGACCAGAAGTGTATCCCTCATTGGTAAGATCAGACCATAAACTAATCTCACTGGATATTCACATCCCGACTCCACCCCCTGCCTTGAAAACCACAGTGAAAAACTTCTCTAAAGCAAATTTCACACTCCTCAAAACTGAGGTGGAATCCTTCAAAGCCTCCGGGCCTGTGGAAAATACGGCCCAGACCACAGAATCCTTTATAAACGCATTCTATGAACACCTTCAGGAATGCATGGATCATGCAATCCCAAATAAAACCAAGACCCAATCCTCCAAAGGCAGATGTCCTGTCTGGTGGACCCCAGCCATAAACAAACTATACAATAGAAGGAGGAAGCTACTATATGATAGAGCAAAATCCCAAAAAGGGAAGGCATCTCTGATCAGTATTAGCAAAAAACTACGGGCACTCATAAAATCATCTAAGGCCAGCTTCAAGAGAAAAATTGCACAGGACACTAAGGATAATCACAAGGCTTTCTTTAGTTATGTTAGGAACCTGGGTAGGGATTCCCAGATATGCTCAGAATTAGTCCAAAATGACAAAAAATACACCAAACCCACAGACATTGCCAACATCCTAGCTGACAGGTTCAGCGCAAACTCCCCCCCCCCCCACCAAAAGGGCAAAGATCTATCCCAGCAGAGTGGTGCCCCCTGACATCTCAGATGCTCAGGTAAGAGCTGCCCTCTCCAAAGCAAAAAACAAAGCATTAATGGGACCAGATGGTGTCCTGGGCTGCGTCCTACATGAACTCCAAGAAGAGCTAAACCCAAACATAAAACTACTGTTCAATCTCAGCCTTACTACAGGATATGTACCCAAAGAGTGGCGTACAGCAACAGTGGTCCCTCTCCACAAAGGTGGTGCTTCAACAGATCCTGGAAACTATCGCCCCATAAGCCTGACTAGCTTGGTCTGCAAAGCTATGGAAAGGATCATCATGGACCTCATAAATAAAGATATTGGGGACCTACAGACACTGGATCCTACCCAGTTTGGCTTTGTTAAGGGCAGATCCTGCCTCTTAAACCTGGTTGATTTCTTTGAAACAGTCACCAAGGCCATTGATGAGGGGAAGGTGGTCCACACAGCCTACCTGGACCTCGCAAAAGCCTTCGATACAATACCCCACTCGGGCATTATAGATAAGCTCACCAGCTTAAATATAAACCCCTATGTCACTAGATGGGTTGCAAACTGGCTCAAGGACAGAACCCACATGGTTAGAATTGCTGGAGCCATGTCAGACTCCAAACCAGTTACAAGTGGCATCCCAAAAGGCTCAGTCCTGGGACCTCTCTTGTTCGGTATATATTTCTCGGAGGTACAGACCAACACGGAAGGACTGTGGCTGACCACGTTTGCAGATGACTGCAAACTGGGTGCCATAATTGACTCTCCAGCTGACACAAGCATCCTCCAAAAGGGCCTCATAGAAACAGACAACTGGTGCCAGAACCATGGCCTCAAGCTAAACGCCAAAAAGTGTATAGTCATCCCCTTTGGCAAAATGAAAGTGCCCACAAATTACCACATAGGTGGTAATCCATTAAGTACAGAAGAAGTAATTAGGGACCCAAGTTGATAGGAATCTCTCATTTGACAATCACGTGGCCAAAGTGGTTAGAAAAACATTTTATATAGCCCACCTAATCATGAAGGGATTCACATCTAGATCAGGGGAGGTCATCGTGCCTCTTTACTCATCCCTCATCAGGCCCATAATTGAGTACAATGCCCCTTTTGGGATGTACCTTACCAGACACCTGCAGCAACTGGAAAGACCCCAAAAGTACCTCACCAAGAGGATCAAAGGGCTCAAACAGATGCCATATGCTGCCTGGTTAAAGAAACTCCAGCTCTACTCAGTGGCATACCGCCTGCTCAGAGGCGATCTGTGCCTGACGTATAAAGCCATGTCCAACCCGGAATTAATGGACATGCTGCACCTCAGAAAATCCAAATCCCATCAAGCTACGCACCCGAGAGAATTGAACCTCAGCACTGAAATAAATAGGACATGCTGGAGGGACAGATTCATAACCCAGAGGCTCCCTTCACTCTGGAATAAAATCCCATTCCAGGTTAGGCAGAGTCCCTCATTGACTCTCTTCAAGAGGAATCTTGATGAGTGGATGGGAGATCGTAGGTTTACCCCGGGTATCACTTCTGTGTCACTGTTAGACAGAGGCACAGTATAGGCACAGTATACTAACCTCAAAAAAGGGCATAGCAAAATTAATTTAAAATGGGTGGCAAAAGCCAAACACACTCTGGCTAGGCTTATAAATGCCCTAGGGCAGATAGCCTAGTATGAACCTATGAACCTATGAACATAATAAAGACCTGTGTTTTTTCTTGCTATCAAATAAAATGGGTTTGAGCTTAGATGGAAATATATCACTGATAAGTACATTTCTTGGCACTTTAACTTTTCAGAGTTCTGCATTTCAGAGTTCTGCATTGTCTTAATTTTCCCTGACTGAATTATTTTATATATTTGCTGACATTGTTTGCTGTTTCTGATCTGTTCTGAAACTGGTTCCCCCTTATTCCTGTGGTAGTGTTAAAGTTTATAAAACTGGTCTAACAGCTTTTGTGTTATCTGATTGTTTCAAGGCTTGCTGACTTAAAAATAGTCCCTGCTTGAAAATTTCTGCATACACTGTTAGAATCTCCTTGTCTTCTGACTGAAGAGTGCTTCTCAAATAATCTAGAAATATATTGCTGATAAGTAAATTTCTTGGCACTTTAACTTTTCAGAGTTCTGCATTGTCTTAATTTTTGCCTGGCTGAATTATTTTATATATTTGCTGACATTGTTTGCTGTTTCTGATCTGTTCTGAAACTGGTTCACCCTATTCCTGTGGTGGTGTTAAAGTTTATAAAACTGGTCCAACAGCTTTTGTGTTATTTGATTGTTTCAAGGCTTGCGGATTTAAAAATAGTACCTGTTTGTAAATTCCTGCATATACTGTTAGGATCTCGTGGATCTAGTGGAGCTAGTGCTCTCCCTTCTTTTACCACTAGAGGGCAGCACACTTCAAGCCATGGTAAACTATCTTTTACCGGCAATAGAAATCCACTAGCTCTGCTGTCCAGCCTTTCTCTGCTATCCCTGCTTCTACTTTTGACTCAGGTAATTACCCCTTACCCCTCGAAAAGCTGAATAGGGACTTATCCTGGTTAGAGTGAGAGCTTTAGTAACAACACAAGCCCTTACCAACTACTGCCATAGCTACTGGCCCACTTACTTTTACTCTCTGCTTAAACCCCCATACCTACTACAGCACCATTTATAAATTATCTTTTCTCTCTGTTCTACAACCCTTTACTCTTACCCTTCTCCCCTTACATAGCTATACTTTGCTCCCCACTTTCAGTTTAGTAGTATCAGGAAATGTCTCTTACCTTTCCTTAGCCTGTAGAATACAGTCTCTGTTGAACTGATTGCCTCTCAGCCTCTGTCTGCCCCGACCCGCTCCGTTCACCCTGCGGGCTCACTCCACTCCCCTACCCTACCCCCAATTCACACACACCCCCAGTGGTCCTACACTTATACTTCCCTAACCACACCCTCTCTCTCTTCCATCCTATCCCATACTTTCACCTCATCCCATATACTCTAGTCACAGCCCTATCACCCCCTATCACTCTTAATTAGCCACATCTTAAAATATCTTACCAATTTCACTCAACTCTTAACTACTATAAATTTAATGCCCTCCTCTCTTCCCTTTCCCTTATCCTTTCTCTTCTTTTTCCCAATGTCCTCACTCCTCTGATTTATAAACTCAATAAAATGCCTCTACCTATTCTAACCAAGCTAACTCTTACATTTATACTTCCTACTATCCTGACCTCAACCTACCTTCTTACCTCCTATGAAAAAATTCACTACTGCCATCTCAACCTCCCCCTAAAGCAAACAGCAATCTACACTCATATACCATCTTATAGTCATACCAATATAACATCCACTCCCAGTTACCTACTACCAAAATACCATAGACTCTCCCACATTAAACACAAAATACCCACTACAAAGAAAGTGAAACCTCAAACTTACCTTAGGTATAATTCATTAACAAAACTAAAAAAATCCCTCCTTAAAAGATGGTGACATCCACCCCAACCCTGGCCTTGCCAACTCCACTATCCATTCAATCCATCCTAAATGTCATAACTCTCTCCTAATTGGACACCTAAATATCCAAAGCATTAATAATAAAATAGCCCATCTCCATGCCATCCTAGATATTTACTTCTTTGATATCCTCTGCCTCACTGAAACTTGGTTGAAACCAGAAACTAAAGATAATGTAATCATCCCCCAGGGCTATAACATACTTAGACAAGATCGTACAAAACGGAAAGGTGGTGGAGTAGCAGTTATATTTAAAGATGGACTTCATATCCCTACTCTACCTTATAATCCAACCCAGGATAGTAATGCAGAAGTTCTCATCTCCAAACTCCAAATCAATTCTAACAAATCTTTATACATTATCTGTATTTACTTACCACCAGGAAATAACATCTCTACAACAGAGGCCATATTAAACTGGGTGTCTTCTACTTACCCCCAAGAAACTATAATACTAGGTGACTTTAATATTGACTGGAAAGGTGTAAATTCAGAAAATCCTACTTCTCATATTAACCTCCACGGCTTTAGCCAAACTATAACCTCTACAACCAGAATTAACAAACCAAGTAAAAAAGAGAGTATCTTAGACTGGATACTTATAAACAAACACCAACAATCTTATAAGGTAGGAACATTGCCAGACAATGTAAGTGATCATTTTTTAACCTACATCATAAGAGAAAAGAATGATCTTCCCAACCTCCCACCTTTAGGATAGCTCGTTCTACCAAACACTTTAACTTAGAATTATTTCAAACTGAACTTAATGCCTGTGAGTGGAACCCTTTAAAAACCCTTCCACTTGAAAAGGCTGTAAAGTATTTTAACTCTAAATTCCTATCTATCCTAGATATGCATGCACCTAAACGATCCATCAAAATAAAGTCCAATCCAGCCCCATGGCTCTCTAATGAAACCAGACATCAAATCCTGCTTAGAAACAAAGCATGGGCTAAGTGGAGAGCAAACAGAAATATCTCTGATCAACTACATTTTAAGCAACTGAGCAATAGTACAAAAAATGCAATACTTACAGATAAAAAGAACTACTACTATAAACTGCAGCAAACACATCACTTGACGCCAATCCAAATACCCCCCATCAAACTGCTAATACCTTTAACTCTTTCTTCACAGACACCATACAATCTCTAGCTAAACAACTTATCCCAGACAATTCAAGCCTTCCCACTACCCCATCAGGCTCTCTACCTACATTTAAACTACAACCCATCTCTACTACTCTCATCTATAAATTCATTCAAAACCTCAAGCCATGTACTCCTTCTGCTGACCAACTACCATCACAATATCTTCAAAAAGCAGCCAAATCAATTGCCTACCCTATATCTATCCTTATAAATAGAACAATCAAAGAGGGTACCGTTCCACTTATTTGGAAAAACTCCCATATTATTCCCCTACATAAAGGTGGGAACTCAAATGACTACTCAAACTACCAGCTTATAGCTCTCTTATCACCCCTAGCAAAAATTTTAGAAAAATGCATTCACAAACAACTTTTACATCATCTGTCACAATATAACATAATAGCAAACTGCCAACATGGCTTTAGGCCATCTCATAGTACCACTACTGCTCTTTTATCCTTTACAGATACCATTAATAGAAACCGCAATAAAAACATCCTCTCATCTGCACTCTTCATCGACCTTTCAAAAGCTTTCAACATGGTAAACCACATCCTCTTAATCAATATTCTTCAATCCCTTTCCTTTGACTCTCAAGCTGTTAAATGGTTCAGCTCCTACCTCAGCAACAGGCAACAGGCAGTTCTCTGGGAAAATCAAATTTCATCTGTTCTGCCAGTCACCCTCGGAGTCCCTCAAGGCTCTATTCTTGGACCACTACTTTTCTCATTATTTATCAATGACCTCCACATTGCAATTCCTCAAGCCACCTGCATTTAATATGCAGATGATTCAACGCTTGTATGCTCACAAACTCCCCATCTGAACTTTATTCGCTTACTCAAAAAGTTTTTAATACTGTAGAAACATGGTTTACAAAGTGCTGTCTCATCCTTAATGCCAAAAAAAACCAAACTCCTTCTCTTTTCCACCACTATCAAGTCCTCCCCTTAGATTTCTCAGTCTCGTCCAATAATGGCACTGTCATATTCCCTGACTCTAGTACTAAACTGTTAGGAATAACCATTGACAACTACCTTACTTTTGATCACCATATAAATAACACCATTAAAACAGTAAACAGAAAAATAGGCTCCTTATATAAAATAAAACCTTTCCTAACTCCAGCAGCCAGAACCAGAATTGCTCATTCCCATCTAATCTCTGCTCTTCTGTATGCCTCACCTATTTATACCAACCTAAAGAAACATAATCTCAACAAACTAGCAACTTCCTACAACAACATCGCCAGATTTGCCACTGGCAATCCCTTTAGAACCCACCACTGTTTGAATCTTCGGCAACTAGACTGGCTTGAATTCCAAACCCCAACTGACAATCACCCAACTTACAATTGCCCACAAAATATTTTATCAACCCAACGCTACCCCTATACTCTCCAATCTCCTTATCCCCTATAAAAATCTGAATTCCCTACTTTCTTCTAGCAAACTCCTTGCAACCATTATAAAATCTAACAACATGGCTGGTGACTCTCTGTTTACTAACACAGCAGGAAAAAACTGGAACTTGCTACCTACTGAACTAACCCTAATCACATCCTTGCCTCTCTTTAAACAAAAACTTAAAAAACACCTCAAAATTCACTGGTTATGCCCCTGTAGCAACCCCGACTAACCACCCCTCCACCCTCTCCCACCTCTGTACTTTATTTCACATTCCTTACAAACTTCAAAACTTTTAAATTCTTATACTTGCAAGTAAGTCTTGCACTGTTTCAAACTTTAATCTGTATACTGCTGAATAATGTTCTACTAGAAGTGAAAACTTCCTTATGTATCTTACTGTGCTACATTCTATTGTTGATTTTCCAAGTATATATATTATTTACTGATGCTTTTTCAAGTGTAAATACTTTTATTATGTTATAATTCTTGCTGTATTATTTTTTTATCAATCCTTTCTTTTAACATGTAATTACATTTTATTTTTTTTCTATCTTGTTGGAGCTTTTCTCCCTGGGCCTCTACTGAAAATGGAAATATATCCAGCTAGACCAGCCCGGTTAACAAATGTAAAATAAAATAAATAAATAAAATAAATCTCCTTGTGTAATACTGAATAGTGCTTCTCAGACAATCTGGAAATATATCGTTGATAAGTATATTTCTTGGCACTTTAACTTTTCAGAGTTCTGTATTGTCTTAATTTTTGTCTGACTGAATTATTTTATATATTTGCTGACATTGTTTGCTGTTTGTGATCTGTTCTAAAATGGGGTTTCTCCGTCCCACTCATCCTATTCCTGTGGTGTTGTTATAGTTGGTGGCTTTGCAGTTGCCTGCCCCAACTGTAAATTTGATCTGGGACACTCTTCCCAGTTTATTGTTCAGAGTTGAATAAAACAACAAATGAATTTAGTTCAGAATACATTTTGAATAAATTGCATTTATTTAAACAGAATTTGCTTTAATACTGTTACACACTCAAATGTAGCTTGCACTGCACTTGAATTGTTTTTAGTGCTGTTTTAGCTGCTTTCTGGAAAAAAAAAATTCTAGGCTTGTTTCCTGCCTTTCCCATAACTAGTCTAGTCCAGATACAGATTTGCTGCATCCAGGACTGTTAGTAAGCTTCTGAGCCTCCCAAGCCTTTCTGTGTTGGACGAGTGGTAAGCACTAGATAACCTATCTATCACAAGAGGAGTGGTTTCTGGCTCAGAAATTGTAGTTTATTGGCCGTTTGGGCAGTTTTTCCATCTCTTTCAACTTTCTGGTTTAAAAGCCCATGTTTGAGCTTGTTTCTCAACTTTCCTGTAACTAGTCTAGTCCAGATACAGATTTGCTGTGTCCAGGACTGCTGGTAGGCTTCTGAGCCCCCCAAGCGTTTCTGTGTTGGAGGGAAGCCTTCTAGCTTATCAGTGGGAGTGGTAAGCACTAGGTAGCCTATCTATCACAAACGGAGTGGTTTCTGGCCCAGAAATTGTAGCTTATTGGCCATTTGGGCTTTGGGCAGTTTTTTCCATCTCTTTCAACTTTCTGATTTAAAAGCCCACATCTACGCTTGTTTCCCACCTTTCCTGTAACTAGCCTAGTACAGATACAGATTTGTTGTATCCAGGACTGTTTGCAAACTTCTGAGTCCCCCCAAGCCTTTCTGTGTTGGAGGGAAACTTTCTTGCTTGTCAGTAGGAGTGGTAAGCACTAGGTAGCCTATCTACCACAAGAGGAGTGGTTTCTGGCCCAGAAATTGTAGTTTATTGGCCGTTTGGACAGTTTTTCCATCTGTTTTAACTTTCTGGTTTAAAAGCCCGCATTTGCACTTTTCCTGCCTTTCCTGAAACTAGTCTAGTCCAGATACAGATTTGCTGTATCCAGGACTGTTTGTAAGCTACTGAGTGGTGCCAAAGTCTGCTCTTCAATTTTTTCCCTTAGATCTTCTAGTTCTCTCCTCTCCTGAACTTTTACTAGCTTATTAGTTTAGCACTCTACCAGACTTCTTATAGCAATTATTGTAGCACACAAAAGTGTTACCAGCACTAAATGTTCTACATGGAAGCAGCTCCAGTACTTATTATTAATGCCCACCCCTCCAGGCATGTCTAAAGGTCAGTTCCCTGTGCTTTCTCCTATTAATCTGGTGAACGTGGGGATCCTGAGGCAATGTAGCAACTTCCTCATGTACACTGACAACCCTCTCCTCTTACATCCCAACACTCAGACTTGCAAGAGATGCAGTTATATATCCAAATTGGAAGCCATGCACTCTCCAGCCAAGACCGGAATAGCTGGTCAAGAGGAGAAGGTCAACACTTGCACCACACCACATGGAACACATAGCCCTTCTGAACACACACCAGCACTGTCATCACATAAAAACACAAACCACACAGCCACCTTCGCTGAGGCTGTCAATAAAAATCTACCCAAACAGCAGAGACCTCCAAGGCAGAAATGCACTTGATCATCAAAACACAACACTAATCACGAGACACATAACTCTCCTAAACAGTGTGCCACTTAACCAAAGCCCCTAAGGCAAAACAGCATGCCTGACACACTAGTCATAGGTGATTCGATAGTGAGGCACACTGATGTCCCACTCACTAGGTTGAATAAGGAGAAAGTAACAGTCAGCTGCCTATCAGACACCAGGATCTGCCACATAATGCACACACTCAGGTCCCTCAACAGCAGGTACAAATATGACTCTGTCATTGTACATGTCAGTGTGAATGACCTAAGACGTACCTCCCTGGACTACATGAAAAGAGACATGGAGGAGCTCTTGGATTATATAGCCCAGGTGGGTATGACCCCAGCCCTAAGCAGCATCCTACCATCACCCAGAATGATACCACAGTACAATCAGAAAATGACTGATTTCAACAACTGGCTTAGTTTCTGGTGTCATTCTAAGGGGATCCAGTATCTGTCTGCGATGACATGACTGACAGACCTCGAAGATTTGCCAGAGATGGCCTGCATCTGTCACCCCTGGGCTTCTGGATACTCACCAATGCTCTTGCCACCCCTATTGTGCCTTTTTTTAGGTGGTGTTCCAAAGACCACATTACCACCGTAACAGCTACAAACAAATGCAATCTGCAGATCATGCTGCTCAACACTAGAAGTCTAAATCTCAAAATGTACTCGCTCGAAGCACTCCTTAAAATGGAGAACATCGACATTTGTGCTGTAACAGAGGCCTGGTTCAAGGCAGCAGAAAGCACCCCTGCACTACTAGGCTATAACTCATTCCACATCTTTTGCCCCCAGAATTTGGACCGAAGCGCCAAAGGGTGTAGTGTTTCTATATTCATAAAGGATGCGCACACCTCCAGACTGGTAGCCCAACATAATGCATCTGAGACATTTCAAGTGCAGCTAACACTGGGTAAGACAGCAATTCAGGTCATAGCCTGCTATAGGTCCCCAACCATGTCCCAAGACTCACACTCCACGTTCCTAAGCACCCTGGAGAATATTAGGGTCCGACCTAACACTCTTATACTGGGCAACTTCAACTACCCCTCCATTAACTGGGAAAACTACTCATGTACCAATACACTTGCCCAACGCTTTCTGGAAATCATTAATTCCAATGCCCTGGACCAGCTTGTTCTTACCCCCACTACAGGTAGCAACATCCTTGACCTGGTCATTACTAACATGGGTGACCATTGCTTTACACCAATAGTCGACTCCTCCCTGGTTAGATCCGATCAAATACTAATCACCTTGGAAATCCACCCCCCCCCTCCCCACAAAGGTAACCACCATGGACAACTTCTCCAAAGCTAACTTTGTGCTCCTAAAAACAGATGTGGCTAACTTCACGGCATCCATGCAAATGGAGTATAGTTGCATGACCGCCAAATCATACACCAGTGCACTGCATGAACACGTACACACATGCATGGATCTTGCCATACCCAATAGAACCAAGACATTCTCCTCAAAAAAAAGGAAGCCAAACTGGTGTTCCCCTGCTATAAACAATCTCTACAATAGAAGGAGGAAACTGATGTGAAATAAGGTGAAGTTCCAAGACTGGAAAAACTCCCTTATCAGCCTCAACAAAAGGTTGAGATCCCTTATCAAATCCTCTAAAGCTAGCTATGAAAACAGAATTGCAGCAGATAGTAAAGACAACCACAAGGCCTTCTATAGTTATGTAGAGAATCTCCATGGCAATACCTAGATTTGCTCTGAGCTACTGCACAATGGGACCTCCTATACTGAGCAAACAGATATTGCCAATATACTGTGCAGCAGATTCAGTGCTAACTTTACCCCCACCCAAAGGACCAATCACAATGCCAGTAGATTGCCAGGTACCCAGTATTACTGCTGCACAGGTCAAAACACCACTGTCCAAGGCCAAGAATACAGCTTCTATGGGACCTAAAAATATCCCCGGCTGTGTTCTACATGAACTACAGAGTGAACTGGCACCTCACCTTTGTGCCCTGTTCAATCACAGCCCCACCTCCTGCTTTGTCCCTATCTGGCGCATTGCTACAGTCAACCCTTTCCACAATGGAGGAGTGACTACAGACACCGGGAACTATCGCCCCATTAGCCTGATGAGTCTGATATGCAAAGCTATGCAACACATCATCATGGACCTAATAATCAAGGATATAGGGAATCTCCAAACTCTGGATCCTACACAGTTTGGTTTTGTAAAGGGTAGATCATGCCTGCTCAACTTGGTTGACTTTTTGAGTCAGTCACCAGAGCTGTGGATGAAGGCAAGGTGGATCATACAGCCTACCTTGATCTGGCCAAGGCCTTTGATACCATTCCCCACTCAGGAATCAAAGAAAAACACACTAAGCTAGGCATCAACTCCTATATCACTAGATTGGTTGCAAACTGGCTCACAGATAGAACCCACAGTGTGAAAGTAGCTGACTCCAAGTCAGACTGTTGACCAGTCACGAGTGGCATCCCACAGGGTTCAGTCCTGGGTCCTCTCCTGTTTGGTATCTACTTCTCTGAAGTCCAGGCCAACACAAAGGGACACTGGCTGACAAAGTTCGCAGACGATTGCAAGTTGGGAGCTATTATTAACTACCCAAGTGATGCTGACATCCTACAGAAAGGCTTCAATGAGACCAATGATTGGTGTCAGAACCATGGCCTTAAGCTCAATGCAAAAAATGTGTCATCCCCCTTGGGAAAAACCTGGTTCCCTTGAATTACCACATTGATGGTAGTCCACTGAACACAGAAGGCATTATAAGAGATCTAGGAACACAGACTGACAGCAACCTCTCTTTTGACCACCACATTGCCACTGTGGTCAGAAAGTCCTTCTATGTGCCATATCTCATTACTAAGGGTTTTGCATCAAGGAAGAAAGAGGTCGTCTGCCTCTACGCATCCCTCATTAGGCCAATCATCGAGTACAATGTCCCATTTGGCATGTACCTCACTAGACACCTGCAACAACTGGAGAGGCCACAGAAGTACCTCACAAGGAGGATCCTAGGCTTTAAACACTTGTCCTGTATGGACAGACTAAAAAAACTCCACCTATTATCTGTCTCACATCTCCTACTTAGAGGCAATCTCTGCTTGACTTACAAAGCCATGTCTGACCCAGCTCTGTTAGAAATGCTACATCTAAAGAAATCCCAATCCCTCTGCACCACACACTCCAGAGACCTTAACCTCATTACCGCAATGTACAGAACATGCTGGAGGGACAGGTTCATTACCCAGAGACTGCCCATGCTATGGAATAGACTTCCCATACATGTCAAGCAGAACACCTCATTGGCCCTCTTCAAGAGAAATCTTGATGAGTGGATGGGAAATAGAAAATTCACCCCAGGGATCACTCCAGTGGCTCTACTCGACAAAGTCACTAGGAACTAAGGTCAGGTGGCATGATGTCAGGGTAATCCTATGGGCTAGGCTTGTAAAGGCTCCAGGGCCATTAGCCTAGTGCACACAGATGAACCTATGTGTTGAGGACTTAGAAAATTGTAGGGGATCCATAGTCTGAGTTCATGGAAGGCAAACTGTAGTTTTTTGCTAGCTGGGAGCAGAGGCAGCTGAGCAGAGCAGGTCAATATTATCCTAATATTGTACAATAAGTAACTAGTAGCAGAGTTTCTATGTATCACTAACAAATAATGAGAATAACACTAGTGAGCCTTGGGGACACTACAAACCACCATTCCATGCCTAAAATCTTACTTAGCTTGAACCTGGACTGCACAGTAACTAGTTATTCAGGTGAGACCCAGCAGGCAGGGTCATTATAAGAGCAGACCTTACTGACATCTGATAACAGTATTCCATTGCAAAGTCTTTCATCCATGTCATTTAGAATGTGGTTACCGAACTTTACCAGTATGGTATTCATGCCATGATCTCTGCTGAATCTAGGCCGAGTGGGAGCATTTGGTTGTCTTGTAAGTAAACAGCCAACTGTGAATTAACTTTTTTTATCAGTATCTTGGTCAAGGTCTGAGCATGTATGGATAAGAGTGACTGACTGTCACACTGTAGAAGGATGGAGGATGGCACAGCAAGGAATCTGTATGTTTTCTTAACTCAGACTTCGTGTTTCATTACCTTGTTCCCTCTTATCTCCTTCACAAAAAAAAAAAAATAAGCAAAAACAGTATTTTTGAATGGTAAAAGGCTTCCCTGCATCCCTAAAGCCCCTACTAACTATATATATCAACTCCAAAATTCCACAACAGTGGGGAAAGGGCAAATCTCCAGATCATGCTATACCATGATCTCACAGGCAGAGCAGGCAGCAGGCTGAAAATCAAACAAAAAAGAAAATTTGCTCTTTTGAGCATTTACTCTTACCACTTGCAACCATGTCTATCTATCTATCTTTCCATTTATTTATATATAGACAGGTATTCTATTTTTCTCTGTCTATATATTTATTTATATATAGACAGGAATATGTCTATATCTATTTATCTCTGTCTATACATTTATTTATATATAGACAGGAATATGTCTATATCTATTTATCTCTATCTATATATATTTACTTATATATAGACAGGTATATATCTATATCAATATCTATGCCTATTTGTCTATCTAACTACACACACACACACACACAAATACACAGAGATAAATATAAATATAGACATATGTGTAGTCACAGAAACAAATAATAGTCACATTGTGTGTGTGTGTATGTGTGTGTGTGTGTGAGTAAGAACACTTGCCAAGTAAGTGTGTGAGTGTGTGTGTTTTTGTGTGTGTGTGTGTGTGTGTGTGTGTGTGTGTGTGTGTGTGTGTGTGTGTGTGTGTTTGTGTGTCCATCTGCCTGTGTGCATGCATGCTTTAGGGAATCAGAGCCATCTTATACAGAAGCTTTTCATTTGGTAATTTTTCTGGTCTTTGGTGGTATCCTTTACTTTCTTTTAAAAAATGTAGTATTATTTATTTTTATTTAGTTATTTAGCAGACGTTTTAAAACAGTGTTGTCTGTATTGGACATTGCTCATTTAGAGAAGGATCCATGGGGAAGAATATGCTGTAAAAGGTGTAAGGCAGAAAACAGCTAAAAGAACAGGAAAAATTGAATTGCGAGGCACACAGAGCCACATATCTGACACATTCTTGCATTGCCTTACATATTAAAGTGTTATATGCAATGTATAATGAGATATAACATATTGTTACTCACAAACAGCAAGATATTTAAGACAGCATAAACAAAAAGTAAAATTAAGTAATTTATTTTCATCTGATGTTCCTTTGGTACCTTCTAGCACCTATGAAATCACTGGCTGTTTTTTTATCCAATGCAGCTCTTACAGGGTATCAACTCCTAAAGGGGTATCATTCTAGATGTTGTATGCCAGGCCATTTACAGGGCAGTGACATAAATGACCAGTGACTGAGTACTTGATACCTAGATCTTAGGTTAATGCATATGAATCAGTGTGGGGGTACAAGTGAGTGACTGAGAAAAAAATGAACAGCAACTGTAAAATTACTCCAGACTCGTAACTGGTCACAAAGCATGTATTTTTGAAACTTTGCAGTCATAGTAGTGAGTAGACTGTTTGTACTTTAACAATACATTCAAATCCCCTTTGGAAAACATTGGAAGTGTATGATGTTTGCTGGCAGACTTTTACAGATGGCTATAAAGGCATAATGAAGTACAGAATGAATTCTACCTGTTGAGTAGAGAGGACAGATGAAGCTTACTAAACAGAAGTGGAATCCATCCGTTGGCTTTTTAATTAGAGTTTTAACATGGTTGTTATCAAGCATTTAAAACTGGTGTCATGGAGGGTGGGGAGTGGGGACTATGGCTGAAAAAAATGGCATATCTTAAAACTAAGTAAAGCAAATGGTTTGTCAGAAGAGAATACAGCACAATCCATGTCACTATAGGCAATATAGTGAGGCAGCTTACTTGGACATGATAGGACATAGCATGTGCTGCTATGGCAATAATATTGACAGAACAGAATACCTACTGTCATATTTTTAGAATATACATGTGATGAGGAAAAAATTAAGTGGGGATAGAAATGTTCAAAGTTTCAAAACTTTGATCATATGATCTCGGCCATATGATGTTCGAAGTTTTGAAACTTTGGCAATCCAATAGGGAACCATACCTCAAACTGTCGATGTGCCAGATAATCAAATCCCATTTCATTGACACCACTTCATCAAATCTTCACTTCTTTGAACTCCCAGAACAATAGCAATTTACCAAGGGAAAAAAAACAACCACTTGGCCATCATGGTGAAACTTGCCCTTTCCCCACTGTACTGCAATCTCAGAGTTGGTATATTTAGTTATGTGGGTGATGGGGGAACCCCCCCCCCCACTTGAAGGGATACTTCTTTTGGTGTTTGTTGTTTTGTCCTGGTGGTCAAGTGGTTGTTTACCCTGGGTGAACTGCCATTGTTCCAGGCATTCGAAGAAGTGAAGTTTCGATAAAAAGGTGCCGATCAAATGGGATTTGATTATCTGGTCCGTCTCTGTCTATCTATCTATTTATCTATCTATCTACACATCTATCTATATATTTTTTGTAGGAAAACACAATGCCTAGGAACATACCCTCAAACTCTTAGAGCAAGAAATCTGGATAAAGCCACAAATAATGGGGGGGGGGAGGCCCAAATATAAAGGCCACTTTTTAAATACTGCTCTTACAAACTTTGAAAGTTGATAAACTAACAGGTTTTGCATTGGCATGAATTTTTTATATGAAGTTTGAAGCTCAAATGTCTGCCATTATTTTCTGACTTTAGTCCTCAATTATTTGGCACTGACTTGCCAGAAAAACAAAATTTTATGAGAAACAGGCCAAAAATGCAAGGAAAAAATCTGGAAATTCTGTAAAAATCTGGACAGTTGAGAGATCTGCCCAGGAAATACACACCCATTAAAATAAACTGAAGATCTGGGTTTATAATTGACAGCAACTTCACAATAAAATGTCAGACTGCTCTTCCATAGACCAGTGCTTTTCCCTGAAAAAGAACATCAGAGTGTGAGATCACAGCAGGCATGCCTTTCCTATTTGCATTCCATTATCTTCTGCAGCAGCAGTTCATGTCTCAGGGTAGTAAACTTGTTTATATCATCACTCTGAACAGACATTATTTTGGCTCAGAAGAGTGAGTCCACAATGAGTGATGCTCCCTCTAATTTTTTGATTTCTATCACCTCCCCTCAATGCCTTTCAGTGCTCCTATAGCATTTCATGTTTGAAGTCAGGCTATGCTCCATATGAATGTCTTCTGCATATCCTGCAAGTAAGCACACTACAATGTACCCATAAAAACAAGGTCTCCAAACAGAATTGGTAATTAAGCCCTTCTGAGCCATCTTACAATCATAATATAAAAATGTTTTCTTATTAAAGTTGAGCTGTGAGTTGACCCTTTTTCCAAGGTTGTGGTAGTATTGTCCAGTAGTGATTGTAAACTCTTTAACATAATTTTTTTATTATTTATACAATGTATTCTCTGTCATCAAGTAAAAATGTATCCCATGTATAATATTTAGTGGTATAGTGCACCATCTCCTCAAGATGAGACTGTAGCAGTCCTTGAGTATGGGTGGCTCAGTGATTAAGATCTTTGTCTCAGTGCTTCAGGGTCCAGGTTTGATTCTAATCTACACTCAGTGTCTCAGTGCCTGTATGGAATTCTCCATGCGTGTGTAGATTTTCTCTGGTACTCAGTTTCCTGCCACTTTCCAAAAAAAAAAAAAAAAACACAGATTGATACTAAAGATAATCAGAAGGCCTTATATGGTTATGCCAAAAATCTCCATGGCAATACTCAGGTTTGCTCCCAGCTACTGCACAAGGGTACCTCTTACACCGAGCCAACAGATTGCTGACAGATTCAGTGCCAACTTTCCCAAGGGACCTTTTACAATACCAATAGAATCCCAGGCACCCAATATTACCACTGTGCAGGTTAAAACTGCACTGTCCAAGGCCAAGAATACAGCTTTCATCGGACCCGACAACATCCCTGGCTGTGTTCTACATGAACTACAAAATGAACTAGCACCTCACCTATGTGGCCTGTTCAATCACATCCTCACCTCAGGCTTTGCCCCTGCAGAATGGCGCACTGCTACAGTCATCCCGCTACATAAAGGGGGAGTGACTACAGACCCTGGGAACTGTCGCCCCATTAGCCTGACGAGTCTGATATGTAAGGCTATGGAGCTCATCATCGTGGACCTTATAAATAAGGACATAGGGAATCTCCAGACTCTGGATCCCATGCAATTTGGCTTTGTGAAGATGCCTGCTTAACCTGGTCGACTTTTCGAGACAAGTCACCAGAGCTGTGGATGAGGGCAAGGTAGTTTATACAGCCTACCTCGATCTGGCCAAAGCCTTCGATACCATTCCCCAATCAGGAATCATAGATACACTCACTAAACTAGGCATCAACCCCTATATCACTAGGTGGGTGGAAAACTGGCTCACAGATAGAACCCACAGTGTTAAAGTAGTAGACTCTAAGTCAGACTGCCGACTAGTCACGAGTGGAGTCCCACAGGGGTCGGTCCTAGGTCCCCTCCTGTTTGTCATCTACTTCTCTGAAGTCCAGGCCAACACAAAGAGTCTCTGGCTAACCAAGTTCGCAGACGATTGTAAACTGAGAGCCATTATTAACTCCCCAAGTGATGTAGACATCCTACAGAAAGGCCTTACCATGACCAATGACTGGTGCCAAAACCATGGCCTTAAACTCAATGCCAAAAAATGCGTAGTCATCCCCTTTGGAAAAAATCTGGATGCCCATGAATTACTACATCAATGGCAATCCATTAAACACTCAAGGTGTCATAACAGATCTGGAAACATAGGTTGATAGCAACCTCTCCTTTGACCACCACATAGCCACTGTGGTCAGAAAGTCCTTCTATGTGGCACATCTCATTACTAAGGGTTTCGCATCCAGGAATAAGGAGGTCATCATCTCTCTCTACTCTTCCCTCATAAGATCAGTCATTGAGTACAATGACCCCATTTGGCATGTACCTCACCAGACACCTGTAACAACTGGAGAGACCACAAAAGTACCTCGCAAAGATGATACTGGGCCTTAAACACTTGTCCTATATGGACAGGCTAAAAAAACTCCAACTATTCTCTGTCTCATATCGCCTACTTAGAGGCGATCTATGCTTGACTTACAAAGCCTTGTCTGACCCAGCCCTGTTAGATATGCTACATCTAAAGAAATCCCAATCCCTCTGCACCACACATTCCAGAGACCTCAACTTTATTACCTCAATCAACAGAACATGCTGGAGGGATAGGTTCTTAACCCAGAGACTGCCCATACTCTGGAATATACTTCCATTTCACGTCAAACAGAGCTCCTCACTAGCCCTCTTCAAGAGAAATCTTGATGAGTGGACGGGAAACAGAAAATTCACCTCAGGAATCACTTCAGTGGCTCTGCTAGGTAGAGGCACTAGAAACTAACGTTGGGCGGCACGATGCCAGGATAATCCTATGGTCTAGGCTCATAAAGGCTCTAGGGCCATTAGCCTAGTACTCGCCTATGAACCTCTGAACCTATGATTGGTTACTCCAGTGCTTCCATACATGTTTTATTTAAGCTTGCTCTTGTGGCCTGCGTCATGGTTGAAAAGAGCCCATGATGACAACTTCATGTACATAGGTATGAAATGAATACATTCAATTAAAATCTAATGCCTACAATAACATTGTCATTTCCTCACATATTAGCTGTCTTAGCCTTATTTCGGCTTTTTTTTAAAAACAGGTACAGTCTGACAATAGACAAAATTATCATACTTTTTTATAGACCATTCTTCAGAGTAAATTAGTGGCTCATGCTCTCGATGAACAGAAGGATATGCTGACCATTTTCCTCAGTAGTGTCAGGTAGAATAATGGCATCTATTTTGCTATTCATTAAGCAGTATCATCAAAATGAGACATCTTTGAGTATACAGAACTGGGGAGAAGCTTCTGGCTTCACTGATCAAAGAACATGTGCCATAGCTAAGGGCCAGACTCAACAGTTTGGGTACAGTGTATACATACAACTGCTGTTTGCTTGCTCCATGGTTCTGAGTAAATCATTTAAACGTATAATGCCTAACTCAAATCTGGAAGCAAAACATTGAGAACTATCCCTTTGTTATTTAACAAAGACTATGTGACATAACAAAAAACAGACATCAGTTAGCAAATAATGTAGAAAATGTATTAAATAGCTTTCTTGGTTTGTCAATAATTTGCGTGAAACACTGTAGACGGTTAACACAAACTAAGTATATTCCCTGACAAACTCGTAGAAATAACACAAAAAAACAAACCGACTAATGAGACAGAAAGGCGTTGACGAGATATGGACAACCAATTTAAATCAAAGTGAACGCTCTTTATTTTAATAAACGTTTTCGCCTCTGCTAGCGCAGAAGCTTCATCAGACAAAACAGGGAAGCGCCAATGGCTCACAAATTTAAAAGCTTGTTCCAAGCAACGTGATGTCATTTCCTTGACAACACACAACAACAATGAAGTAAATATTTTAAGATGTGTATATACACAAATGATGCACGTAATAAATTTACAAACAAGGAAATAATATATTAAATTAAAAACTATCAGGAAACTCTAACCCTAACAACAGTAAAATATGTTCATAAAAATAGTAATAATAAAATGGGGAAACTTCTTAAAGGAACCAAGACATGAAGACAGTAGCTCCGTGTTAAAAGCAGGACAAATGTCTGTTTTATTACAAAAGCTGCACTTATAAAAAGTGTTAACTATTAAATAACCAGTTCACCTCATTCGCTACCTTAAATAACTTCTGTATTTTAAGATTGCAGAAATGTTGCAAGCCTCGTTCAGCCCAGGGACAGAGAAAGCATCCAGTAGGATTTGCCACTCCAATTCTCTTGTTTCAAAAAAAAGGGACTGAGGGCCCCCTCTAATACCAATTTTAACATGATCTATGCCCATAAAATGAAAACTGTGCGATAACGCCCTTTCGAAACACATCTTAAGTCATACAGGGCACAGTTTTCATTTTATGGGCATAGATCATGTTAAAATTGGTATTAGAGGGGGCCCTCAGTCCCTTTTTCTTGAAACAAGAGAATTGGAGTGGCAAATCCTACTGGATGCTTTCTCTGTCCCTGGGCTGAACGAGGCTTGCAACATTTCTGCAATCTTAAAATACAGAAGTTATTTAAGGTAGCAAATGAGGTGAACTGGTAATTTAATAGTTAACACTTTTTATAAGTGCAGCGTTTGTAATAAAACAGACATTTGTCCTGCTTTTAACACGGAACTATTGTCTTCATGTCTTGGTTCCTTTAAGAAGTTTCCCCATTTTATTATTACTATTTTTATGAACATATTTTACTGTTGTTAGGTTTAGAGTTTCCTGATAGTTTTTAATTTAATATATTATTTCTTTGTTTGTAAATTTGGTATGTGCATCATTTGTGTATATACACATCTTAAAATATTTACTTCATTGTTGTTGTGTGTTGTCAAGGAAATGACATCACATTGCTTGGAACAAGCTTTTAAATTTGTGAGCCATTGGCGCTTCCTTGTTTTGTCTGATGAAGCTTCTACGCTAGCTGAGGCGAAAACGTTTATTAAAATAAAGAGCGTTCACTTTGATTTAAACTGGTTGTCCATATCTCGTCAACGCCTTTCTGTCTCAATATTCCCTGACAAGGAATAATTGGTGATAGACATGAGGATACGCTGGAATTAAATTAATGCCATATTCTGCAGAAGGAAGATAATTAAAAGTGGGCAAATCAATTGAGAGTTCCCCTTGCAGCTCAGTAACATGTGCTGCCTTGGGATATTGCCACTATAACACAAAGCTGACAACATATGCCTAAAATGACAGTCTTGAAAATAATGCTTACATCCTTCTGAAGCTGTGCTTACTTATGCTATTTTATATCCTATTACCTTTATGCATTAAGTTGGGCTGTCATGTGATGCACTCGCATGTTAACTAATCTGATATGTCATTGTATTTACCCCTGCATTTTTATTCTTATGTGCAATGCCTGAAAATGGGTAATAGTTATTCTTGCACTTCTCTTTTTAGCAAATATGAACAGCTCGACTTGAGAGAAATCAATAAAATCAAAATGTATTCCATCAACAAATTAGAATTCTCCTTTACAGCATCACATAAAAATAACTTCATTTATGCAAGTATGATGCCTGCTCAAGGATGTATGTAAATTACTGTGCGCAACTTTTCCCTTTACAGTGACTCTTCATGACCTATGACGGAGTAATGGTATATTCTGCATCTAATAATGTCTGCTGCATTTTCAAATAACACTATGGATGAGACTCATTGACAAATGCAACATGCCTGTGTACTGCAAATTGTCAAGGAGTTCATTGCATGAAGCACAGGAGAGGTAACTATAGATGTAACAGGTACAGGATAGCATCAGATAACAGCCAGATAATAAAATGGAGCCACAGTGATAACATGAAGGCCAGCACTAAAGTGGCATACAGCTGAAGCACTGCTGCAACAGCACACATGGGTGATGTGAATGGCATCAGGACCACGGCATCCTAGTATAAACAAAGCAGTGCATATTACTCCATACTGTGCAGCTGTATATAGCTTCAGTCAGAGGCATACAGGAACAAGAAGGGTGGTACAATTTATGCAGTGGCCAGCAGCTAGAGTAGAATAGCAAAGCAGAAAACCTCTTCATTATAACAATAGGGAGGAAATAAGGTAAATAGGAATATTGAAAAGGGAAAACAGCAAGCAGAGGAAAACATATAAGGGATACCATTAGACAATTTGGTGTTGGTGGGATAGGATGGGTATTTTTTGTTGTTTAGACCCCCTTCTTTCATTTCCAAAAGAGGATGGTATATGGGGAAGATACTGAAGAATGTCAATGGGTAGGATAGACAGTGAAAAGTAGGTAGCAGGGGCAGAGAGATGAACATGGGAAAAAGACACTTACAGACAGGGCTGATATACACACAAAAGATGGGAGGACAGTGAATAAGCACATACATACAGAAGATGGACAGCTGGTGATGTGGAGGGTTGTAAAATGAATGAGGAATGAGAAATGACACATAGAGGAAGCATACACTGGGAAGAGGATGGAGTGGTCTCCATTCAAGGCTGGCCACTGGGCAATGTTATGGAATCGTTGCTCCTCCAGAGGCATGAAGGGCAGAGCTGCTGATTACCTGACACTTCTAGTCATGCCTGAAGTCATTTGATGGTACCAATGCAAGTGTCCTGATACTGGTGCACCTTGGCATTGACCAGGCTCTGCACCTCCTGTCAGGAAAGGACTGGAGACAGTCTCAGGTCACCTTTAGAAGCAGAGTCTTCACTTTTCTCCTGATAAGCAGATACAGAGGGCACCAGTGACGCCTTCAAGTCACTGTCAGCTGAAGGGCCATTGCTCCCCTCCTTACGAGACAGACCTTGCATGCACTGGTGACCCCACATGAGATATAGCAGGCAGCTGGCAGAGACTGAGATCAACATGGCTGTTCCTTCACCTCTACCACAACTGAATCTGCATAAGGATGACTCAATGGGAAAAAAAAATATCACACATGATAGAAACCCTACCATAGTTGTACAGTGGACTTCCACAAAACACTCACATGCTGCATCTATTACATCTCTGGCTCACTCTCCTGAACCTCTGCCTTCTATTGTAGCAGGATGTGGGACAATGAGCATGAGATCATCATAGCAATGATGACACTGTTTCTTAAAATGTGCAATGTTAGTGGCATTGTACAGCACCTGTGTGAGCTCATTCAATGCACAAAATTTCTTCAGAGAACTAACATACTGATTCAGCAGGAATTCACTTGGCAGTAAGAACAAGAAAATTCTGCTCTCCCTGGCATAGCATACTAAAGCTTTGACTTTAACATAGTCCCAGAAGCAGCCATGGCCACTCAGTAGATCCACTCAAGGAGTAAAATGGGGGTCCTGTGCACAAGTATACACTTTTGCAAAACATATCATGCTAAGTAATTATCTAACAGCTATTATGTATGTACATAATAACTGTTTGCTAAATTGTTTCAAAGCATCTTTTCTAAACTGTATTAAAGAGGTATATTACTTCCTTTGCACTTCCTATTACATAAACAGTGCCTGATTGTCATTTAAGAAGACATAATCATGGCTGCTTAAATAATTACTGATACTGCTTGCCAGGACCCATCGGCACCTCTGCTATGGTGCCTATCATGCCCCCTAACATCTTGTACCTAGAGACAGCCACCCCTTTGCCCTGTCCTTGCTACAGTTTTGCTGCATCTGTTGATATTACTTCCCATTACTAATGATTAATGACTGAAGGTTTAAAATGTAAATAAAATCCAGCAACTCTGTAATTCAAGCATCTTGCTCCAAGTCCAAATAACAGCCTCAGATGAACAGACAGAAAAGGACACTGGTGGTTTTAGTGAAATACACTCCTTGGAGATTAGAGTCTGCAATCTCAATAGTAGCCCCAGACAGTAAGCAGGAAAAAGGATAGCTGTGGTTCTGATGCAATACATTCTTCACTGGTTGGAGATATTTCCCAGTTCAATTAACAGTCTTAGCTGTGCAGAAAGAAAAAGACATCAGCAGCACTGGAACAGTAACATTCATGGACATTACAGAGATTTTAAATCAAATATGATCTGCCTTTCCCTTTGAAACAAACTGCAGAATGTTAAAGCATTTTGTTCCATGATGTTCATATCACTTCCTAGTAACTGAACTCACTGGTCTTCTTCTTTCGGCTTTTCCCTGTTAGGGGTCGCCACAGCAGAACTCCGGTCTGCTAATGATAGGTAGTATCTTTTTACGTGCTGGCTTACCGGGCCTAACGCACAACCTTCAATGAAGGAATGCCCATTCACGCATGTCGACACACAGAAGACGCTCTAACTGAGAATCGAACGTGCAACGTCTAACTGTGAGGCGACAATGCTACAGCAGTACCACCACCGGTAACTTAACTCACTGACTCAACAGTTTTCAGACCTTAATTTAAACACTATGTAAAAAACAGTGTGCATGTAACTGTATGGACACAGGTCATCTAACATAACACAGCACCCTTTTTCAGATTGCTAATTATTTATAAAAATCTATATCATTTGCACGAAGTTAATTAAATAACACTGATCACAGTATCAGGAGCTTACAGAGTTAACTCTTATCTATCCAAACAGACACTTACTAAATTACACACAAGACCCAATGCACATTATCTGCAATCAAGCTTTATGTGACTACTTCTTCTCCCCTTCACAATTTCCTCCAGAACTTCCTCTCACCCTCCTTCACATTTCTCTTCAAACAGTACCTTTTCTCAGCCAAATTCCCTTTTATTGTTTTTTTTTCTTTATGTAAATATGTACATATATATTAAGCAGGCCTTCATGTTATCCTCCTTTCTAATATTATGTGTGTGTGTGAGTGTTACACATACAATAATCTCCTTCTATATGTATGATATCTTGTTACTGTGCATGAAACATGGCTAAGCCTGAAACTGGTCATGCTTGATCACTGTTGTACCCTAGTAAACAAATACAAATACAAAAAAATAAAACTGATGTAATGCTACTTCTGAAGGAAGTAGCTAATAAACAGCCATAAACTGTTCCATATTATTAAGAGAAAACAGTTCTACATATCTGATTAAATACACAACTATTTCCATTTTTAAAGTCATAAAATCATGTATCATCTGATATAGGCAAATCCACTACAGTAGAGAGATGAAAAAGGAGGTGTGAAACACTGTTGTGACTTTAGCACTGTCCCCGATATGTATGTGCAACACTCAGAATCAACCAGGGGTGATTGGTCAGTGATCCAGGCACAGGTGGTTGCTACACACAGCAATGTGGAGAAGAATTATGTGTTCTATGCCTTGCAGGACGGTATGCACCAATTGCATGGTGACCTGGAGTAAAGACACCAGGAGACAACAGCACTGCTGAGGTTGTTGGTGGCAAATGTTGTCTCCAGAGGTGCATTCATAAAATACAATGCAACCACTATCTGGTCTGCCTCTGCAGGTAATGATCCAGATGTGAGATGTTTGAGCACAGGCCATCCCACATCAGACTACACACACCGTTGATGAGATGGCATCAGTGTCACCTGTGGGCACTCAGCTTATTACACCTGGCCATGGGTTTCTTCTAGGTCATGAGTGGACTCACTTATTGGGCTTGTCACATGCAAAGCCTCCCCAGAGTTCACCTGCATGGTCCTGTAGTTTTACCACTTCCCTGGCATAGAATAAATTTAGCCACTACACAAGAAAAAGCAATGGAGATTGTCAGTGTTCACAGTGTGGCAGTCCAATCCCACCAGTGAAGAATGTGATCTCTGACTCTCCGCAGCCTCCCATTATGTGTGTCTACTGAGTTCACCTTCTATGACCACATCTGAGATTATAGTAATTTGGTACCTATCAATGTGCTCACACTCCTGTGCAAGTGATAATGACTGTGCCATGTGCACCACCTAACTTGAAAGGATTTTGGTGATACCTGATAAACAGTGTGGTCAGTCCATGAACTACCCTGCACAGTCTACATATATTACTGAATGTATTACTTTCCAGTGTGTTGTTTGTGTTAGGGCCCATTGTTGTAGACCAGATGCCACTTGTTTATCACTGCTGCAATGTATTACACCTATCTTTGTTTTTCTGTGGAGCTACTGCTATGTATTCCACCCTGACTCACCAACCAGCCCTTCTACTGCTGCTATGATTTGTATGGCAAGTCCTGCCATGATTTCCTCTTGGTGCATTTGCCTACACAATACCGCGTTATGATGTATGACATGAATGCAACAAATAGCTAGCTGTAAATGTGTGGATTATGTTGCAGTATCTCGCTCGAGTTGTCTAAACATTGGAAATGTCCCTTCATTACCATATGTGGCCTACACCTAGCATGCATGGTACCTGTGTGTATATCCTTGTCTTTCTCACATGTACGTGCATTAAACTACCAGGTGACCCTGTAAGAAGTCCCCTTGTAGGTACCACTGGTAGAGGTTGAACGTGTGCCATATATTTAAATCATGTACATTGCCAGGGTGGCACACATACACATTATAAGCCATACCCTGAGCATTACAGACCTCTTGGTAGTTCAAGAAATAGAAAGACTTAGTGTTTACATAACTTTGGCCATTTAGAATTGGTAGAACCTTGACAGCATTATAGACTAAATGGAATATCTTATAGAAAGACTGCATGGTGTTGTCAGTCGTCTTTGGTATTCCAGGGTACCAGTTATGCTGTTCCATATACTGTAGCACAATGTCAAGGAAATTCTTTAGTATTCATCAGGTGGACACCTGAAATATCCCTAATGCGCCCCCATGTAGATCACTGGAAGGTTCCTGTAGCTAAAATGGTAGCAACTGTATATACTTTTGTGTCAGTGGGAATGGGCATACAGTACAGTTGTATACACTTACCATAAATGTAGATGTGAGTACATTCACTGTTGCAGTCATCATATTTGGGTTATCAGCCTGCAGGTAGCCCTCAGCTGGCCTGAATACCAGAGTCTTCAGATTTCTGCATCAGATGCTGTCGCTTCTTCCATGACATCAGTTCGTCAGGGGTATAAAACATGCAGCCGATGCCATTGCATCAGTTTTTCTTGCCCCAGATGTCAGGTGCCCCCACAATAGGAGGCAATTATATGGTATGGAACACCCCCAGCAAAAAGCAAATATACATGATGTGGCATATGCCAAACAAAGAGGAAAGGTAAAAGTCAAGAGAAGTCAGGGGGCTGGAGGGAAGGTAACCAGGACTGCAACAGTGAATACACTCAAACATCTACATTTATGGTAAGTGTACACAACTGTAATATGTTCTTCGTGTTTCACTGTTGCAATCATCACATTTGGGTTGATTCCCAAAGCTAAGGAAGGGTGGAGGTAGTTAAAGAGCATTAGGGCTAGCAATAAGGCCTTGTAAGACTGCTGTGGCAAATCCAGCTCTGGATTTAGAAAAGATAGGCAGGTGGTAATGCTTGGTGAAAGTATGCACAGAGCTCCAGGTTGCAGCTTCCAGGATGTTCTTATCCCCTGTGAGGTAGGTTTTCCATGGTGTTTGTAGCAGAAATTGATGCAATGTCCTATCCATATAGAAATGGTTTGCTTTGAAATGGCCTTCCCCTCTGCCCCTGCAGCAAAGCTAACTAGCAGCTGGTCAGATTTTCTGAGAGGCTTAGTCCTGTTCAAATAGAATCTAAGCTGTCTGTGTACATCCAGAGAATGCAGTATCCTTTCTCCTTTATTCTGAGGATTAGGTAAAAAGGAGGCAAATGAATGGACTGGTTTAGAGCCACACTAGACACCACCTTGGGCATAAAGGATGGATTAGTCCTGAGGGAAACCCTGTCCGCATGAAAGATAATGAAGGGTTCCACTGCCATGAGGGCCTGCAGTTCAGACACTCTTCTTGCTGAAGTGATGGCTAGAAGTAAAGCCATTTTCCAAGAAAGGAATTTCAACTCTGCTGTAGCAGCAGGTTCAAAGGGGAGAAGAGTGAGTTTTTCCAATGCAAAGTTAAGGTACCAGGCTGGAGTGGGAGCCCTCCTGGGGGTCTTAAATTTTTTGATCCCTCTATGGAATTGTTTTAGCAGGGGATGAGAGAAGAGGGGTGGCTCAGTATTATAATGTGCTGATATGGCAGAGGCATGAATCTTAATTGAAGAGAAAGACAGGCCCTTGTGAAGCATTTCTGTTAAATTTAGAATATGAGGTAAGCTGGTCACCATTGTGCCCATCCCCTGAGCCTGGCTCCAGAAACAATATCTTTTCCACTTTTCTGAATAGGATTTTCTAGTACTAGGTCACCTTGCCTCCAGAATGACATCCAGCACCTGCTTACTGAGGGTTGCTGAAGGTGAGGTCAGGGAATTAGCCAGGCTGCAAGGTTAAGGGTTTGAGGTTGAGGGTGCAGAATCTGGCCCGCCTGCTGGGACAGCAGGGAAGGGGTCTGAAGCAGGTGCCAAGGTTGTAGCACTTTCAGACTGTGCAAAATAGGGTACCAGTGCTGGCATGGCCAGTCTGGTGCAATCAGTATTGTCCCTGGTTTGTCCTGTTTGATCTTTAGTAGAACCTTCGAGAGGAGAGGCAGAGGGGGGAATGGCATAAACTGAGAGGCTTTCCCAGGAAAAGGACAGGGCATCCACTTTCCAAATTTGACTGTGGGGAGTTCTGGTGCAGAATTTGCTCAATTGGTAGTTCTGAGGGGAGGCAAACAGGTCTACCTCTGGTGTCCCCCATTTGTTCCTCAAGAGCTTGAATATTTTGGGTTCCAGTTTCCATTCGTGTGGGTCCATGAGATTTCTGCTTAAGTCATCTGCCAGTGAATTTAGTTTGCCTGGCAGAAATTGAGCTTGTAGGTTCACCTGGTAGCTCAAGGCTGTGTTCCACAGAGCCATGGCTAGTCTGCAGAGTGAGTAGGAATGGGTTCCCCTGCTTGTTTATGTATCACATAACTGTGGTGTTGTCTGCCTTTACCAATAGTTGTCCTGGAAGAAAAAGGTCTTTGAAGGCTGTCAGAGCATTCTGTACAGCTAACATTTCTTTTTGATTGATATGCAGGTGCATCTATTTTGGTTCCATTTGCCCTGAATGCACTGCCCTGCATGTGAGTCCCCCATGCATAGTCTGATGCATCTGTTGTTAGGGTTTGTGAGGCAGGGGGTAGAGTGAAAGGGAGTCCCTTGTAGTGGTAGCAGGCCTCTGCCCACCAAAGGAACTCTGCCCTTAGACAAGGAATGACAGGAATTATTGTTTCCAGGTCCTGAGAATGTTGACACCATAGACTTTTTAGATACCATTGAAGTTTACTCATATGCAGTCTTGCACATGGAATTAACAGAATGCAAGAGGCCATGAACCCCAGGGCTTGCAGGATTTTTCTTGCAGATAGCTGGGTTTTTGTGGCCAGTAGTTTGAAGTAGGTTGTCAAATGAAAGTACAGTTGTGTACACTTACCATAAATGTAGATGTTCGAGTGTATTCACTGTTGCAGTCATTACATTTGGGTAATCTGCTGACAGGTTGCCCTCAGTCAGCCTGAATTCCAAAGTCTTGGTTCCTGCGTTGGTTGCTGTCTCCCCTTCCATGACATCAGGTCTTCAGGGATATAAAACATGCAGCCGACACCATTTTCTTTAGTTTTCTTGCCCCCGATGTCAGGTGCCCCCAAAAAGGTAGCAAAAAAAAAAAAAAAAAAAATATATATATATATACATACATATATATATATATATATATATATATATATATATATATATATATATATATACACATGCATCAATATAAACTTTACCTTCATCTACAAGCAAATACAACACATAGGTTGTAGAAGATAGAGAAGGAAAAATAAACTCCAGAATGACAGGGGGATGGCGGGAGGGTAACCTGGACTGCAACAGTGAATACACTCGAACATCTACATTTATGGTAAGTGTACACAACTGTACTTCATGTTTCACTGTTGCTGTCATTAGATTTGGGTAGAATCCCAAAGCTGTGGTTGGGGGGGCTGGAGCTAAACAGCATTAGGAGCGGCTATAAGGCCCTGCAGAACTGCAGTGGCAAAGCCTGCTCTGGATTTAGAGTAAAGAGACAGATGATAATGGTTTGTAAAGGTGTGAACAGAACTCCAAATAGCAGCCTCTAGAATGTTTTTGGTTGGTACTCCCCTTAGAAAGGCTGCTGAAGTAGCTGCAGCTCTGGTGGAATGAGACCTAATGCCCTTGGGCACATGTTTACCATGGTGTAAGTAGCAGAAACGGATGCAGTGGCTTATCTACTTTGAAATAGTCTGCTTTGAAATAGCCTTGCCCTCTAATCCTGCAGCATATGTCACTAGTAATTGCTCAGTTTTTCTTAGAGCTTTAGTCCTGCTTAAGTAGAATCTTAGTTGTCTGCGTATGTCCAAGGAATGCAGAATTCTCTCCCCCTTGTTCTGCGGATTTGGATAAAAGGTTGACAGATGAATTGTTTGGTTAAGAGCCACATTGGAAACCATCTTAGGCATAAATGTAGGATTTGTCCTCAGAGATACCCTGTCTGTGTAAAATATGATAAAAGGCTCTATAGCCATGAGGGCCTGTGGCTCTGAAACTCTTCTTGCTGAAGTAATTGCTAGTAGCAGAGCTGTTTTCCATGATAAAAACTTTACGTCAACGGTAGCAGCTCGTTCAAATGGAGGCAGGGTGAGCTTTTCCAACACATAATTGAGGTCCCATGCAGGCAAGGGCGATCTTTTAGGAGATCTTAAATTTTTGGCTCCTCTAAGATACGGCTTTAGTAAAGGATGAGAAAAGATTGGCAGCTCTGTATTGTAATGAGCTGAAATGGCAGAGGCATGGATTTTAATTGATGAGAAAGATAGGCCTTTGTCAAGCATCTCAGTTAAGTATTGCCATATCTGAGGAATATTTGGTTCTGCTGTATCAGTTCCTTGTGCTTGATTCCAAGCACATAATCTCTTTCATTTGTCAGCATAAGATTTTCTAGTACTAGGCCTTCTGACTTCCAAAATGACATCCATCACAGCTTTACTGAGAGGTGTTGTTTGTAAGACTACATGATCAGCCATGCTGCCAGGTTCAGAGTCTGTAGTTGATTGTGCAGGATCTGATTGTTTTGCTGGGACAGTAGTTGTTGCCTTTGAGGCAAGGTCCAAGTTGGATATTGAGACAAGTTCCTTAGGATTGGGTACCAGAATTGGCGGGGCCAGTCCTGGGCAATTAGTATCATCTTTGGTTTCTCTTGTCTGACTTTTAGGAGGACCTTGGGGAGAAGAGGCAGAGGAGGAAAGGCGTAAACTGATAGGTTTTTCCAAATGAAGGATAGGGCGTCCACTTTCCATGCTTGTCTGTGATAAGTCCTTGTGCAGAATCTTTTTAATTGATAATTTTGAGGAGAGGCAAATAGGTCTATGTCTGGGCTCCCCCATTTCTCTGTTATCATGCTGAAGACTTGTGGATTTAGTTTCCACTTGTGAGGGTCCATAAGGTTTCTGCTTAAATCATCCGCCAGAGTGTTTTGTTTTCCTGGCAGGAATTGAGCTTGAAGATGTATTTGGTAGGTCAAAGTTGTGTTCCACAGTGCCATGGCTAATCTGCAGAGGGGGAATGAATGTGTGCCCCCTTGCTTGTTTATATACCACATGACTGTGGTGTTGTCCATCTTTATCAGTAGTTGTCCTGAATGAAGTAAGTTCTTGAAGGCTGTTAGGGCATTTAGAACAGCTAGCATCTCTTTCTGGTTGATATGCAGATGCATTTGTTTTGGTGACCATATGCCCTGAATATATCTTCCTGCCATGTGGGCCCCCCAGGCATAATCTGATGTGTCTGTTATTAAGGTATGGCTGGCAGGGGGTAGAGTGAATGGCCGTCCCATGTTTTGGTGACATACTTTTGCCCACCATAGAAACTCATGTTGCAGGCAGGGAATGAGAGGAATCATTGTTTTCAGACTGTGAGAATGTTGACTCCATAAACTTTTTAGGTGCCATTGAAGTTTCCTCATATGCAGTCTTGCATATGGAATCAGTAGTATGCAGGATGCCATGAAGCCCAGAGCCTGCAGAATTTGTTTTGTAGAAGACTGGGTTTTTGTTGCCATCAGTTTGAAGTAAGTAGTCAGTTGCCTTTGCTTGTCTGGCGTGAGGTATGCCATCTGGGCAGTTGTATTCAAGCTTGCACCCAGGAATGTTATCTTTTGAGAGGGTACCAGTTGTGATTTCTTTTCATTTATTGTGTACCCTAGGCATTAGAAGCCTTTTCACAAACGCCAGGTGTCGAAGAAGAGTGTCCTTGTTCTCTGCTTGAATGAGACAGTCGTCCAAGTAAGGATATATTTATATACTTCTTTGTCTGCAAAATGCAATTACTGGTGCCAGGCACTTTGTAAAGACCCTGGGCACAGAAGATAAGCCAAAGAGCAGTGCAGAGAATTGGTAATGCATTAAGCCAGCCTTGAATCTGAGGTATCTTCTGCACAATTGTCTTATTGGGACATGCAGGTATGCCTCTTTTAGGTCTAAAGTCACCAGCCAAGCATTCTTGCCCAGCATGGGCAGAAGCTGCTACAAAGTCAGCATTTTGAATTTTGGAATGTCCAGGTATGTGTTCAAAATCGATAAATCCAGTGTTGGCCGCCAGGCCTTGTCCTTTCTGGGTACCAAGAACAGTCTTGAGTAAAAACCTTGTCCTTTTTCCTGTTCTGGTACTGTCTGAATGGCCCCCGTATCCATGAGGGATGTAACCGGTTTCTATGCCTCTGCCCATTGATTTTTTGGCAGATCTGGCCAACCATTTGCCATTGACAGAGTGTGGAAATGGAATCTGTATCCCTGTGATACGATGTTTAGTACCCACATGTCCTGGGTTTTTAACTGCCAATTTTGAGCAAAAAGTGCTAATTTTCCCCCTATGGGTGCTGCCAAAAGATAAGTGCTTGGTGAAGGCAGAGGGAAGTCATTGGGATTGCTTTCTGTAGGTTTGCGCTTTATCTCCTCCAGATTTGGAGGTGGAAGAGCCCCATTGCTTTGACCTGTATGAATCTTGTGCCTGGTATCTGGAACCCTTAGGGCATCTGGATTTGCCCCTTTGAGCTCTGTCTGTCACAGGAAAGGACCAATTTTTGGTAGGCCAGTGTCTACTGAATCTTGGTGGCTGCACTTGTAAGAAGTCTTTAACAATTTGCCTAGACTTAGCTTTGTCTTCCATTTTCTTTAAAACCTCTTCTGCCTTAATACCAAACAGAGAATCATGCTGTAAAGGTGCATCTAGCAATTTAGCTTTAACATGATCAGGTAAATTTTGTTCCTTTAACCAGGCATGCCTCCTAATCACAGATCCAGTAACTGCGGCCCTGCAGGAGGCCTCTAAGGAATCAAAACCACATTGCAAAGTATGCTTTCCAACTTGTTCAGCTGCATGCAATAATTCCTGCAATTCTTTATTTTCTGCACATTCTGAAATCAACATCATTTTCTGTTTCAGCAATCCTATAACATGTTGTTGGTACTTAAGCATATGAAATTGACAGTTTAAGGCCCTGATTGCCAAGGTTGCAGATGTATAAACCTTTTTTCCCCATCTGTCCAGTGCCCTTGAATCTCTGTCAGGGGGGGTAGGATTATTTGCTGTTGAGGCCTTAACTCCCTTTGGACCCTGTGAAATAGTTTCAGGATCAGCAACAGGGTTTCTAAATATAAATTTGTGTGAGTCAGGGACCCTGTAATATCTGTCAGGCTTGCTGGGAGCCGGAGGTAAGGAGTCAGGGGTCAAGCTTGACTCCGAAAACACATCATCCACAATGTCTAAAACAGGGGGAATGGCTAAAAGCCTGTGCTGAGGGAGAAGAAGGAAATCCCTGAGCCTCTTTTTTGATTCTGAGAAATCTTGACTCTCCCAGTGAAAATGCTCCCTCAAAGTATGCAAGGTTTCTCCAAATGAATAATCCTCAGGAGGAGATACAGATGGAATAGACTCCTCAGCATCAGAATCCTCATAGGGAATTATAGATAATTCCTGATCAGAAGAGGAATCAGAAGAAATAGACACCTGATCTGAAGATTCATAATCAGTGTCTTGCCTAGGCTTCTTATCAGGAGGGGGATGGGTACCACTGATCAAGGTAATAAGGTCTTCAGCCATTTTGATCATCTGTTTTTTAGGCATAGAGGCCTGTGCATGTGGCTCATGCGTTGTTTTTTTTAGTTTTAGAAGTTGCTTTTGTCTTTGGTTTTGCAGCTGTCGTCGGTTTGATATACAAATTTTGAGGTCTGAATACACCCTCAGAAGCCTGCTCAGTGGCTCCAAACCCATCCGAGGGAGATACATCCGTCGGTCCAATACCTTGAGTATCTTGCGGCATGCCGGACTCCACATGGGTGCCGGTAGAGGCCTGCGACTCGAAGGTAGCGGGTATCAGGGGCTGTGAAAGCGCCTCACTGAGTACCAGCGAACCAGCGGCTGGCTTAGGAGAAGCTTCGTCATCGGTTTTGGATCTCGACTACCTTTCTCTGTCCTTTTCTGTGCATTTTTTATGTACTCCAGTAGTCGGATTGCTATCCGATGACATTTCTGGGTAGTTAAATCTGTTTCCAAAATACTTTGATGCAAAAATATACCGACGCTTAATAGTGCATTGGTTAAATCTAGCACAAAACCGACAGCCAGGCATTTTCTGATCTGGGCCTAGGCAAGGAATACAGTATAAATGGAAAACCTTATAAGGTATTTGCTTCCCACAAGTAATACAATTATTAACTTTTTCTGACATCGGTAAAAATCAAGAAAAAAGTTTCCCCAATGGGGTACTTAGCTTTAGTGAAGACTTTGGTTCTGAAACTCAAACTAGAATATTTCAGTAATCGGCCAACCGGCACTTGCGAAATGCTTCTGCTTCAGGCACCGCGCAGCAAGAAAGACTAAAGAAAATGGCATCGGCTGCATTTTTTATACCCCTGACAACCTGATGTCATGGAAGAGGAGACAGCAACTGACGCAGGACCCAAGACTTTGGAAATTCAGGCCGATTGAGGGCAACCTGCCAGCAGATTACCCAAATGTAATGACTGCAACAGTGAAACACGAAGAACATCTTGTTTCTCTGGAGTGAGGAATGCCATCTGGGAAGTTGTGTTCAAGCTTGCCCCAGGAATACAATCTGTTGGCAGGGTAATAGGTGTGATTTCTTCTCGTTGATGGTGTACCCCAGTGAAGGTAGAAGTCTCTTTACAAATGCCAGGTTCTGTAATAGCAAGTCTTGACTCTCTGCCTGAATTAGGCAATCGTCCAAGTATGGGTAAATCTGAATATTTCTCTGCCTGCAAAATGCAATGGCAGGAGCTAGGCACTTTGTGAATACCCTGGGTGCAGTAGATAAGCCAAAGGGAAGTGCAGAGAACTGATAGTGCATGGAGCCTGCCCTGAAGCGTAGGAATTTTCTGCAGGATTCCCTTATTGGGATGTGCAGGTAAGCTTCTTTTAAGTCTAGAGCTGCCAGCCAGACATCCTTGGTTAGCATAGGAAGAAGCTGCTGAAGAGTTAGTATTTTGAATTTTGGAACCACCAGAAAGGTGTTGAGAATAGAAAGGTCCAGGATAGGACGCCAGGAGTTTTCTTTTCTGGGAACCAGGAACAGTCTTGAATAAAAACCTTGTCTCCTTTTTTCTGCTGGGACAGATTGAATAGCCCAAATACTGAGGAGAGAGAGCACTTGTTTTTGGGCCTCCGCCCACTGGTTTGGGGAGAAGTCTGGCCATCCACTTGGGATTGGGAGTGAGTGGAAGTGGAATCTGTATCTTGGGGAAACTATGTTTAAAACCCATTTGTCTTGGGTAATGAGTTCCCAGTTTTTTGCATGCAGGGTGAGCTTTCCTCCTAAGGGAGCAAGTAGTTGAGCAAGCCTTGGTAGAGTTAAGGATAAGTCATTGTGCCATTTTTCCATAGGGGGGTGGCTTACTACTCTCTGCTTTGGAAGTGGGGGCCCCCACTGCTTAGATATGTGCATAGCCTGAGACTGAAGTTTTGGTGGTCTGCTACTCCTGGGTTTGGACTGAGAAGGCCTGGAAGGGACTGGAAAGGACCAGTTCTTTGAAGGCCAATGCCTACTGAATCTAGGTGGCTGTACTTGTAAGAAATCTTTAACAGTTTGCACAGATTTTGCTTTTTCCTCCATCCAATTGAAGACTTCTTCTGCTTTGTTACCAAAAATGCGCTCTTGGTGTAAGGGTGCACCCAGTAATTTAGCTGTAACATGATCTGGCAAGTTTTGTTCCTTAAGTCAAGCATGCCTTCTAAGTACAGACCTAGTGAAAGCAGCCCTGCAAGATGCTTTTAAAGCATCAAAACCAAATTACAAAGTATGTTTACCTTCTTGGTCAGCAGAATGCATTAACTCTTGTAAATGTTTGTGTTCAGTACAGTCAGGAATCAACATCATTTTCTGTTTAAATATATGTTTATATAAAGTAAATAGTGTGGGAAGAAATAGCCAGGGAATTGTTATGGCTAGGCTTGTATAGGCCCTAGGGCTGACAGCCTAGTACCAACCTATGAACCTATGAACCTATGTTTAATTAATCCTATAATATGCTGCCGATACTTTAACATCTGAAACTGGAAATTTAAAGCCCTAATGGCCAAAGTAGCAGAAGTATGTACCTTCTTACCTCATCTGTCTAAAGCTCTAGAAAACCTATCAAAAGGGGCAGGATTTTTGGCAGTAGTAGCCTTAGTGCCTTTTGGTCCTTGGGAAATAGTCTCTGGATCCGCAGTAGGATTCTTGAAATGGAATTTGTGAGAGTCAGGTACTCTGGAGTACCTGTCCGGTTTCCTGGGAGCTGGAGGCAAAGTGTCTGGGGTAAGGCTGGATTCCAAGAAAACATCATCTACAATCTCCAGAACAGGAGGGATAGCTAGAGGCCTGTGTTGAGGCAGGTTTAAAAATTCGCTAAGTCTTTTTTTGGACTGAGAATAGTCCTGGCTTTCCCAACAGAAATGCTCCCTAAGGGTATGCAAGGTTTCACCAAAAGAACATTTTTCTGGAGGGGAAGCAGAGGGAATGGAATCCTCTGCATCAGAATCCTCATAAGTAGATAAGAGTAAATCCTGGTAATCAGAAGGAACAGAAATATCAGATTCCTGATCAGAAGAATCAGAAAGAAAATCGGTTCTAGGTCTCTTAGAGAGGGGAAGGCTGGCTTCCCCTAATTAAGTTAATAAGCTCTTCAGCCATTCTAATCATTTGTTTTTGAGGCATATTGGCCTGAGAATGCACTTTGGTCATCGGTTTTCTAGGCTTAGTGTGAGCCTTAGGCCTGAGGAATTCGGTATTCTTAGCTTGAAACGAAGTCGTTGGTTTGATATGAAAATCGGCAGGCCTGAACACATCCTCTGAAGCCAGTGCCTGCACAGAGGCTCCGGACCCATCCAAGGTAGAGACATCTGCAGGTTCCATAGTCGAAGAAGCATCTTGCGGCATACCGGAGTCCGAATGGGTTTCAGTAGAGGCCTGTGAATCTGTAGTAGCGGGTATAAGGGGCTGCGAAAGCACCTCACTGAGTACCTGCATACTGGAGAATAGCTTATTGGAAGCATTGTCGGCAGTTTTGGACCTGTACGGTCTATCCTTGTCTTTATCCTTAAGAATTTTCAGAATATCGGTAGTCGGATGGCTTAACAAAGCCATTTCGGAGTATGGAGATTGTGAACGAAAGTATTCAGCTACAAAAATAGCCTGATGATGAATAGTTTGGGTGTTGAACAAGGCACAAAATTGACAGTTAGGGACATTATGGTCTGGGCCTAAACAGGTAATGCAGTAAGAATGAAAATCTCTATGAGGTATTTGCTTTCCACAGGCAAGACAATTGTTAATTTTTTTCTGACATCGGTTAGAGCAAGAAAAAAGGATCCCCAATGGGGTACTTATCTTTTTGAAGACTTCAGGTCTGAAACTCGAATGCGAAAATTTCAGGAGTCAGCTGACCAGCACTTGTGAACTGCTTCTGCTTTGGGCACTGCACAGCAAGAAAGACTGATATAATGGTGTCAGCTGCATGTTTTACACCCCTGATGACCTGACGTCATGGAAGAAGCGACAGCATCCGACGCAAAAATCCGAAGACTCTGGTATTCAGGCTGGCTGATGGCTACCTGCAGGCAGATAACCCAAATGTGATGACTGCAACAGTGAAACATGAAGAACATCTTGCATTTCCTCTTATTCTGCTTGTGGGTGACACACAATTTGACTAAGTCCTTTACCGTATCCCTGTCTGCTCTGATACGGTCCACTATCTGTTGTTTTGTCACGTGGTGGCAAGTCACATGCTACCAATATCCTCTCTGTTGGTACAGCCACAGTGTATATTAGTTCATGCACTATCTCCAACAGTGGCTGATGACAAATGCTGCTGTTCCACTGCTGCTGCAGTTCCTAACATAGTTCCTCTCATATTCATTGTATCTCATTTGCATGGAGTTCTATATTAACATGTCATTAAGCACTCATTTGCATACACTAAGTATTGGATTATTTTGGCTATTGTGCAGTCTGTCTGTCTCTACATATGGCCAACTATCCCTGCTATTTGCATTGCACACTGTGCTAAAGCTGTAGAAATTCCAGCCTAATATTACATCATAGAATGACTTCTTAATAACATTTAGAGTGACACATTCATCAGTACACTGACCTACAACAGAAAAAAATTAATTTTAATCAATTTTAGCCATCTTTTTATATTAGAATAACATTTTAATATATTTATGATTCACTACGGTTAAACAGAAAAGAAATATCACAAAAATACTTGAGAACATCAGTAGAAGCAAGGAACATAAGACGTCCTTGGCTGTGCCTTGATGACAACTTTGGATAGTCTCTTATACTGTGATGTGACATGTGAAGCTTTAGAAGTGGCAGAACAATTTATGCAGCAGTGTGATTTAAAACATATACACAATGGGCAAACGATGACTTTCATAGCCATAATATTAATGCCAAAAGACATTTACTGTGCAGTTTTGAACTACTGAAATTGAAGCGAGGATCTAAAGAATTTTTTAGTATTTGTCATTTTATGTTGGACATTTAAAAATGTATGATGAAAGACATCTGTGGAATGGGGTGTGGTTAGGTATGGGCTATCTTTAAAACTAGTAAAGATACAATTTCTCATGTTCCCACCATTAATTATCAGAAACCATATGTGCTGCACATGGGACAACCTAAAACTTCTTTTTTGTGGGTCTAGTGATCATCTAATGCAAAGTTGTAATAAGCAGAAATCAACACAATGTGGTAAAATAGGGCATACTGTCAAAAACTGGGAATAATGTTGTAGAAAATGTAAATCTGTGGGACACATACGGTTTGAATGCTCACTAGGTAACGTTGAATTTACTGAGGAAAATCATAAAGCTGTTATTGAAGAGTGTAAAAAATATAACAATTGCAGGCAAGCTTGGACAGTTAAAATATTTTGGGAGATAATAATAAAGGATTAGAAAAACAGATAACTTTGGAATTTAATGATATTTTAGGTAGAATCATAAATTTATGACAGCCAGTCAAAAGAGGTTAATGATTAATGTATTAAAGGAATGGCTTCAGTATGGTATTAGGAATAAAGCTACATGTGAGGGAAGGATTTTGTATATATAAAACAGAGACAGAGAAGATACTGATAATTACAGATCTTTGAAGCTGAACAATACTGATTATAAATTATTTTAGAAAATATACATGAGCGATTAAGTAAAGTAAATTGTTAATGTAATTTTTGGAATAAAGTTTAGATCTACCAAAGATATGTTACTTTTTTTTAAGGATGATTTTGGATAGCATTACTTCTGTGAATAGTATGGGATTAGTCATAGCTTGTGATGTTAAAATGCATTTGATAATACTTCTCATAGTGTTGGTTTATGGCATATTTATCATAGCTGTGGAATTAGTAAGAAAACATATAGGACTGTTAAAAATATTTATGATAATTATTGGGTCAGACCAATAGTTGATTTGGGAACTAGATATCTAGTCCCAAATGTGTTGAGCAATGACGCCCTCTGTCTGTAGTATTATTCAGTTTGCCTCAAGCACGCAGAGTAGGGTTGCCAGCTGTCCGTTTTTTGACCGGACTGTCCGGTTTTCTGACAAAATGTCCAGTTAGAAATTTCATTTAAAACCGGACATGTGAAGTCCGGGTTTTGTGCCACTGTTACATAGGCGCCGAAACCATAGAGCGAGGGGGAGGAGCGCCCCCCACTTTTACAGCTGCAAAACGATGGTATGGTCCAGTACGTCTATGTGTGAGTGTGTTCCTGCCGCCCGCGCAATTTTAAAATAAAGGACAGTACAGCTTTCATTATGGAGAGTTTACATATGCCGTCTGAATTGCCCAAGTGTTTTTGCTGCTTCCAGGTAAGAGTTGCTGGGGGGTATGCTGATGTTTTGTGCTGACATACGCTGTTCTGTGTTCACAAACAGTGTTTTATTCAATCTGTGGAAACGCTTTAATTTCTAATAGCTAGCACTTACAGGATTGAATAAAACACTGTTTGTCGACTTGGAGCAGCGTTCGATTTATTATTTTACATTACATTAATTATTACGTGGTGCCAATTGTTTCGAGTCCAGTCACTCTCAGTGCTCAATTGGTAGCGCATTTGATTTGTAGGTAGAAAAAATAGGGCCAGTTACCCTACTCCTTGTAATCAGAGAGGTGCCACAAGTTTCAGCTGTGCTTAGCCCATATAGGAAACATCTGAGAAGACTGCTTGAAATCGTTAAAGAAATTTTTGAAGAGGAAAATAACACCATTTAAAAGTGTTTTTGAGCAATGTGTTAGTTTGCAGGACAGATTAATGCTGGTAATGCCAATAGTAAAGCAGCATGTGTAGACAACCCAGGACATGAAATAAATTTGTGGCAAGAGAAGCTCACTATAGAGAGTCTCTCAAGTACAGTTTATTTAATGCAGAAATGAAAACAAGCATATTTTTGCTAACATTCAATTTCAGAGTTTGTCAGTCTAATTCTAAAGTTTCTTAATGAAACACTACAATATCTACAATTTTAAGTTTACTTTTGCTGTTTACTTGCAATCAGATTCATTTGGTCTTTTTGACAAGGCTATTAGTATGCCATATTTTTGTATATATTCAATATTCAATAATCTGCTTAAAAAATATGTAAGTCTGGGCACATCGGCAAACACTAGCCACTGCTCTGAAATCTGTTGCATTTGAGAATGTTAAGAAACTTAGTAAGAGGAATGACTGTGGTAAGTTTGAAGCTTGCACAGATTATTTTAGTTATAAGGAATACATTAAAAATATTTATTAGTGGCTTGTTGAGTACAGAGCTTTCTGCATGCAACAACGTTGCAAATGTACAACAGCGATGAAGCCCATTTTACCTTGCAGTGCCACTGCTAGCTTACTGATGACAGCTATGAAATGGAAAGGATTTTCCAAACTGCTGCTGTTGCTGTTAAAAAAATGCTGTTTTGCTTCAACTGCATCTTTATATAGGATAACAAGCCTTCTGAAATCAGCTAAAACCAGCACTGAAAACAAAATATTCTTTTTTCAGTTGTATGAAAGCCTTACAGTGCTCAAACTGGGAGTTGGCCACACTTGTGTCATCAGAAAAACTGAGTTCAAAAGGTTTCACCTGGTTAAAAAAATGTGACACAGAAGTGTATACATTTTCTCTAACCATTGAACAAACCGTACACTGTAACACCTATCATCAGTGCCTTAAGACACTTTGATTTGCTAGACCTATCGCACTCTGACTCTCACACAACTACTAGTTGCTCACCACTAGTCCACTATTCTGAAAAATAATGTACACTAAATTCTGTCATACAGTTTTACTCTCAGTTCTGCTGATAAACATCTTCTTTTGATAGTTAACAAAATCATAAAACACAAGGTGCAGGGTTTTAAGTCTCACAAGGAATAATTGGCTAAACTATAAACCTATCAAAATTCAAAGTGGAAATGAAGCAATTCTTTCTAGTCATTATTAGGTCCCTGATACTCTCCTAGATAAAATTACATTCTTGAGTATCCACTCTCCTTCGCCGTTTTGGCGTCCTTTTGTACTATTTTCTGCTGTTGATGATATTGTATACAATGCATATAGTATTATGACTAGCGATAATTTCTGTTAAACATAAATCACAAAATGGAAAAAGTGTAACAAACTGAACGTTAGACAAAATCATCTTGATCATAATGTGCATTATATCCACTAGCACTTTTCAGTATTACCATGCCATGCATTGTAAATTACATAAGACTTTAACTTTCTTACATTGTTTCTGCATTGCTGGCATGCTTTTGCCTTCATTTTGTTTAAATACACCTAATATCTCTGTTCTACCCATGTATTTTTTTTTCTTTTTCTGTATTAAATTCAAACAATTATATAAAATGATGCAGCATACGATTCCGCAGAAGCAACCGTTACATTTAATGTACTCAAGAGTCTTACTTATACTTTTAAATGACAAATTTCATAACTTCATTCAGAAATATCTAATTCCGGTGTGTGTGTGTGTGTGTGTGTGTGTGTGTGTGTGTGTGTGTGTGTGTGTGTGTGTGTGTGTGTGTGTGTGTGTGTGTTGGGAAAAATTGTACCATCTGGTACGGAGTGTTAATGATGAAGTAAAGATAACATTGCTTACTGTGCCCCTATTCTCAATACATCAATAGGAGTAGATTATTCACCATACGGCTCTGCAGGCATCTGGAACAGAAAAAGAGGGCGTTCTCATTAGCTGATGCCACAGTGATGTCACAAAATGGGTGGGGCATGGGTCGGAGAGGGGGTGGGAATGGGTGGGGTTATGGGTGATGTGAGGGGCGTGATCTTAGACCAGTTTTAAGCCCAAAGAAAGCTGGCAACCCTAACGCAGAGACATGTTTTTCATAGGTTCGTAGGATGATACTAGGCTATTGGCCCGGAGGCCCTTATATGCCTAGCCAAAAATTTCGCCCATGTTCCCTCAAAGTCAGCACCTGTTTCCCCTGTCCAGCAGGGACACAGGTGGGATCGTAGGGGTATATTTTCTGTTTCCCATCCAGTCATTCAGGTTCCTCTTAAAGAGGGCTAGAGAGGTACTATGCTTGACATGGAGAGGGAGTCTATTCCACAGATGGGAGGAGTCTTTGGGACCAAAAAATCTATCCCACCAACAAGTTCTATTAATGCCACAGACCAGGTTAAGGATTTGCGTTTTTTTCATTTAAAGTCATAACTCAATGTAACCCCTCTAACAATATACATTTAATACACTATGCTATACAATAGCAATAACTCATAAATGGGTGTAGGTATTAAAGAATTTATCCACAGTTGGCATGGTTTGATCATAAAGGTGAAGCCTGGATGATTAAATAGCCACTTTGGGATGATATCCACATACACAAGTGGATCATTGATATGATACAATGCCATTATTTAAGAAAAAAGATTGCTTACCTTTCTTAAATCATATTGTATGATGGCACTTTGTTTCTTGCCTTTTCTGCTGAGCTTGGATTAACTGTTCATGGATATGGTACATACTTCCTCATGCACAGTAAGCACATCCACAGAGGACACAAAGTGCTCACTTCTCCAAAAGGATTTTTATTCTGTGTCTTCATGTCCCCAAAATAAGAAGAGAAAGACAAGAACAAACAGCAGAGACAGAACATTTCATCTTTTCTGTCTCATTTTTTCTTAGTGGTTTGAGTCTTTTTAAAATAAATTGCAGTATGATGGGTCCAGCCACTGAGTCTTGTTGAGTGGTTTGAATTGTTTTCTGAGGCATGCTCTGCTTATCATGGGCTCACTGACTGACTGGTCTGATGCTCGGCAAACACATTTCTTATGATATACTTGATTATGTTGTACACTTTCCACGTGCTTTACTTGATTACCTTTACACACAACTCATCCTACACCTCCTACCCATCAGTCCATATACCTCTACAGTCTGTTATCTCCTTTATTTCATTCGCAGTCTTACAGTTTTATATGCCCTTAAATCTTCTTCTGCCAGGACATCAGTACTTGAATTTAGACTATGACCACATTCTTGGAATGAGGTCTGTCCTTCAGCAATAAAATCCCTTTATCTCACCAATCTAGAGACCTAATTATTACATGTCAAAGTGTCGGAGAAATGTCCAGCTCACTTAGTTGCCAGTGTAATTTGTGGGCTCTTCTTGCCTGAGTTCGCAGTTCTAACTTCGGCACGTTTTGACAGTGTATGGATATTACATCCTCATACATTTGCCTTCCAGACTTCCATCTAAATCTTGTTGCTGTGAACTGTCACAGCATGACCTGTTTTTTAGATCACCAGCCACAAGATGTCTGTGAGGATCCCTCATGTTGCCCATAATGAGATCAATGCCAGCTTTCAGGGTGTTAGTTCTGGACACAGCCTGTATTATCATGAATGCATATCTCACTATATGAATCTCTATCTCATTATACCTACATCTGCAGGGATTATGACCTATATGATGCTATCAGCATTGTAATAAGGTGTTCACCTTTAATACAGGTGGTTTAAAATAACATACATATTCAGGGAGCAAGATGGCTAGCTAACGAGGGAGAGCTATAGAATCCTTGATGCTATTTTAATTCCATGCTCAGATGCTGGGCCACTACTGTTATTCCCCGGAGAAATCAGAGGTGACATCTTCTGACTCTTGGTGAAGGGTAAAGGTCGACATATGAGTGGATATTCAACACTTAAAGAGGCTATGTTGGGATGCACATGGTATGCTGGGATACTGTCATGGATCTCCTTCCAGAGAGCAAAAGCTGGCTTTCCTAGCTGAGTAGAGATTCCTGGGAGCACACTACTTAAACATGGTCCTGATTCACATCACATCCACCAGCTGATGTGACTTGACATACACAAATTACCTGGCCATTATGCCAGTTGAAAATACTGCAGGCTGTTCTAAAAGAGTTTGCACCATTGCAAAAAAATGTAAATAAGCTCTAAACAAGCTTATCTAATCACATGCTTATTCAAATTAGATATATTTATACTATGCAGTATTATGTTGCATTTAATCATGGTTCAGAGTAAAGTAATCCATAATGTGTATCTAGAAATGAAAACACATGATAAATGATTAAAACAAATAAGCAAATATGGAAGGAATTAAGTAATGAGAGGTCTCAAACATTAATACTGGAAATCATCTCTTCCAGACCACTGTTGGCTAGATTAATTGTAATCAAGGTGGTCCAGCTGTTACAATACATGGGGAAATTATGTGCTGGTAAGTTAAAAATCAAGATGGGGGAGTCTGAGATGAGTAATCTGCAAAGACAACTGCCTATATTAACATAAACAACATACTTATCAGTGATTTGTAGATTATTTTGCCTGCCTGCTTTTCTCTCATTTCATCAGTTTTACTGTTCTGGCAACAGAACTGACAAAGTTTAGTGTATCACAGGCTTGCTTGAAAATATGTCTCTGAATGTAGTTTATGACAATTCTACATGTATATGAAGGAGCACTAGTCCTACATTTCTATTAATGGCCTATGATTTGGATAATTTTCTGTGACATTTGTGTTCTGGCTGCACATCAACTTGATACAAATCTCACTAGTCTGGTAATTACAAGGAATGCATTAATTCACCTGCCTTTTCTTCTTTTTATCACTGCTGTACCTACACAAATCTACTCACTTTCCCATCATTTTGATGGATTACTGCTAGACTGTGCAGTATTTTAAAGTGAATTATTTACATGATATAAAATTTAATTCCATTCACTTCTACCTCACGGTTATCCTGTCCTGTTCCTGTTAAACCTGCCTTCCCTTACTGAGCCAATAAAAGGTTATTTCCAGTCCTGAGTAATCACAGGAGAACAACAATTCTGTCTGACCTGAAAGTCACCTTTCTCTCTCTTTTACTCAATCAGATCCACCAGATTTAATTAACACAATGAGTCTCATACACAGGTAAAACAAATTATTTCCATAGCTCAGTCCTCTTGTCTAGTCAATTTGATCAAAGCATTTGCAGAAAAATTACATTTATACCAACACGGGGAAAATAAATTATTTTCCCATTCACACTGCAGCCATACAGCTTTCGCCTCTCTGTTGCTGCATCTTGGAAAAGTGGAAACAGACGTGGCCTCCTCGTGAGCAACAAGCCCACATGCTTCTATTAACCTCATTGCCAAATGTCTCCTTGCTGTTAGCCTGAGTGATTGCAGGCCCTTTCCTGCCAGAAAGTTCTATTGTATATTGGGATTATGTAGCATAAATCAGGCACTTTGGACACTGCAGAAAACTGTCTGTGACCTAAGATTCTCAGGTGTGAGGGGCCTTCAGGAAACGATGGAAGACTGACTTTCCAGGCTAACATAATGCTGCAGCTCCCTTGAAATACTGCTGTCATATATTTCATTCTTGCTTTTCCAACTGCTTGCTGTTTATTTTCCCTCTGACCCTTCCTACTGTCCAAAGGCAGTTTTAAAAACAACTTGTTTTTAGGCTCACCCTCTTAAAAGAAAAAATCCAGAAATGCAGCTAAATTAAGACAGCAGGAAAATAACTAAATAATTATTATTACGATCCGTTTAACTGGCTAGAGATGGATTACATTAAGACATCCAGAATATAAAAATTTCAAAGGATACCTTCTCTTCAACATCCACATCATCATCAGACACCAATAACTCAATGCAAGAATGAGAATCACAAAGAAACAGTTATTCACACTTTGGCAGCTTTAATCAACTAAAAGTGGTAGGTTACCATGTTTTTGCCCTATACCACTCTATCCTTTAGTAAAGGGTTTTCCGTACTGCATGTCTTCAGAGATTTAATTAGCCCTTTGCACATCCTGGCAAATGGCTGGAGGGGATGAAGAAAAGAAATGTGAAATAAATGCAAAGAAGGAGACAGTAAGAGTAGACACAGACACCACATTATGCATTACATATTGGAGGTTAAAAAAGGTACTTAGAGGTTATCAGTAATTTTGGCAGCCCATTATTTCCATGTAATGTCCACACTTCTGGGCATTATTGCTTACTTAACACAGACATTCTATGACCTTATAGTTGTTTATGGTATTTGAAGGTTTGCAGGAACTGAAGACACTGTGTTCAAAGTGGATTTCTTGCTTGTATAATCCCATTCAGTTAAAGGGGCTCACTGAATCCTGAGTCAATAAAGTACTATTCAATGAACTGACCCATAACCAAACAGGGGCACTGATCAGGATTGTGAGAAGTGAGGAAGTCAGTTTAATTACACAGCTATAAATGGAGTTGTGGAGCTGTTGTCTTATTTATCTGTGTCCCTGTTATTTACTGCCAGTTCTCTCATGACATTATCTGAGAACCTCATAATTTTCTGGTCACTGAAACTACCACATTCTTGAAAAGTATAGGTCTCAATTTCTTGAAAAGTATAGGTCTCCCTCTATGTCTCCTGCCAGTCATGAAACCCACTTGCACTCCTTATTCAAGTGTGCTAACCTTAGCCTTACCCCTACCCCTGTCCCTAACAGTAGCGCTAATCGAGGACAAAGAACACCCACAACACCAACCAGTCATACTATTAAATCTATCCCCTTACCTAACCCTAGCCCATCTTGGATGACTTGCATGTACACACTACTTCCTGTAATGCACATTTTCAAAATGACTACCTTTTAAGTTAAATGTTCCTTTACCTGCATACTCCTGCGTATCTACATTATACAAATCTTGAATGAAACAAAACGTGATTCTCACAAATTTGCAATCGTATAATGACCACTATACATATATATATATATATATATATATATATATATATATATATATATATATATATATATATAAAGAGAGAGAGATAGGATGGCATCCTATTGAAATCTGACACTCAAAATGCTGAGTACTGATAGAATGAAAAAAGATCAAAAACTCAGGAGAAGAGCAAATCTTGAATATCAGTCTTCTCCTTCAAACTTCTTTTTTGCAGGGAGGAGGGCAAACCCTCTGCACCGTCCAGTGAGGGGGGCAAGCCACCCAATCCAACAGACTTATATACCAACTCCCAGATTTCTATACCTCAGAGAAAAATGGAATATCCTGGGAAGTGGCCATCTTTGACTTGGTATATGTAAGTCCTTTTTTTGGCCATTCACTTTCCGTGTTTTGGGATTCATTCTACCCGTCCTGATACTTCAAATGATTATCGTATAGGACCATAGTCTTTTCTTGACAAGTGTTTTCATTGATGGGTGGAAACTGATGCAGCTGATCAAAAATCAGCTGTTTGAAAAAAAAAAGAAAGAAAGAAACTCAGCTGTTTGAAAAGTGCCAATCTTGGAGATTGTGGTACAGTGTGGATTGGGGAATATACTCTTTCCTCACTGTAGTGCAGTCTTGGAGTTGATATATATATATATATATATATATATATATATATATATATATATATATATATATGTGTATATGGGATCAGTACTCATCCTCGAATAAACTTTTCACAGAATTACTGATGGCCGGGCATACTTACGTGAAAATGCCTTTCATCGAAACAGCATTTTCACGTAAGTATGCCTGTTAGGGTGGTCGTACTACAGTGCGGATAAGGGAAAATTCCGTTTTCACCACTGTAATGTGATTTTGGAGTGAGAATATTAAAGTAGGGGTGTGTGGGGGGCACAGCCCCCCACATGGGGGGTGCAGGTGGGCTTGCCCCCCTGCATAAACGTTAATTTAATGTTTTTTTTTTTTAATTTAACACAGTTTAACGAAAGCGCTTTTTCGGTGAAAGCGCTTTCACTAAATTGTGTTCAGTGATATTGGATTTGTACTGTTAAACTTTCGTTCAACAGTCCTAGATCTACATATATATATATATATATAATTAGCATAAGGGGTGCTGCATGGCTTTCTCCCCTGCAAAAACATCTGTTTATGTGTTTTTATCTTTGGTGGATCTACATTTTTGAGAGTCGATGAGTGGCAGTCAGTGATATCTGGATTGACGATGTCTGCTGTCAAGGAAAAATATAGTTATAGACTTGAATTTCCTGAAATGAAGATTAGCAGATTATAAGCATCACTATCAAACCTATAAGGTATAAGAATCTAAATTATCAAAGATGAGCTGGAAAAGGTGAAATTACATAGTATTCTACACATTATTTTGAGCTCAAATGGTCATTAAAGTGGGACTTGTAAACTTTCCAGAAATTTGCCTTGAACCTGTTATTTTTTTTTTATTTTGTTTACTGCTAGGAAACTTCTAATCATGCAGATGCTAAGAAAAATTTACACTGTAAGCCTATCATTTCTTTGATTAAACACAGGTTCACCTTTATCCGGTTAACATTATTTTAAGGAAGGTAAGGAAAATGTGTATAGGGTAGCTGATTTTAGTTTTGATTAAACGTGAATTAAAACGTTGCTGATAATACTGAACATTGTTTTTTCAGAATCAGTGTTACTGTTGATGTGGAAAATGTTCATGCATCTCATAATGATGTGCATTGTGTCATGCTTGTAAATAGGATATGTTGTTGTACAAGTGTTAGGCAAAGGAACTGGTAAGGGGAAAATAGGCCTGAAAGGGCAGAAATTGTAAAATTCTGTTCTGTTCTAGATACTTCAGTTGTAGTACTGGTGCAGAAAAGGTAAATGCATCATTGCAGAGTGTGAAAGGTAATATTGCTGTGAATAATGTTGGTATGAGAGGATGAGGGGAAATGCATTAGTAAAATATGACAGATAGAAAGGCTGAAGTGTGAAGAAGAACTAAGAACGAAGTGGGGAAGTAAGTGCAAGTTTTAATTTGGGAAAATGGTGCATATTGATGGAGAGGAGGTTGTCTAAAAGAAAGTACAGGCAAGCCTGTGTGAGGAATGTCTTTGTGACACAGACTGCACCATGTCTAGCTATGAACCTGAAGGCTTGAGGTTCTACCCTTAGGTACAGATTAATGGTTTTACATGAGAAATGTTGTAATTTCATCACAACATAGACTGCTGTACTAATGATTTGTGCTGTTTGCTGGACAATGTGTTGAAATGAAGTCCCTTCTAATGATTTTGGTTTTGCTGTTGTCCTTCTGGGTATCAAAACTGAAGTAAAAGAAATTGATGCATTACTTACAACAAAAGAGGATCATTTCTTTATTTAAAACTTCTTTAAATGAGAAAAAATTAAAGTATAACAATGAGTAAAATAGTCACACAGAAAAACCAATCAGTAAAGAAAAAAAAAGAAAAATCTAGCAAGGCTAGTCTTTCCACTATGTGATTCCTTAAACCTCTGGGATATATGCAAATGACCCTTCAAGGCCATCAGGTGTTTCAGCTATATGGCAATTCTAAACGTTCATGCCTTTTTTCTTTTTAAATCTTTTTATGGACAAAATCAGGCCAATAAATCCAAACTCCACTAGCTGTGGACATGCTTGTTGTAGCCTTTTTATGGCATCATCAGCACAGCATAAGTGGAATGTTTGGCTAACCTTTAGAAACACATGGTTATTGTACCCAGCTTTTATACATAACCATTAGGGTGTCTGCAAAATATCCCAACCAACAAACTAAAACAAAGGTCACATAGATAAAAACAATCAGTAAAAACAAATAAAACAAAAGAAGAATCTACACACCAACATACCATGTAAACCAGCAAAATAAAAACACTCTCTGTGTTCCTTACTGTTCCCAACAGTTCACTCCATATATCTGTTCAATTAAATCCACAAAATGCATGTATTCTCAAAGGCCCATTCACAAGCGAAGATTAAAAATGCACTTTGATGAGCAAAAAAAGTCATAAAAAAAGTCAATAAAAAGAAAAAAAAATTATATATATATATATATATATATATATATATATGTATGTATGTATATGGATTCACTTCAGAAGCTCGAAATACTGAAATCTCGAATTTCAGTATCTCGAGCCCAAGAAGTGGAATCCACAAAACAACGAAAACTAAAAACCACGAAATTCAAAACCTCGAATACCGGAAGTTTTGAATTTCACGATTTTACCACACACACACACACACACACACACACACACACACACACACACACACACACACACACACACACACATACCATCCACCACACAAACACACACAATCCCTCTACTACATGAAGCAGGGCAAGCCCCTGCACCCCTATGGGGGCTGCACCCCCACACCCCCCTACTTAAATATTCTCACTCCGAGGTCGCACTATACAAACACACACAAAACACCACCACACAAGCTACTTTCTCTTTGCACGCACACATCACAGCAACAAAACACACTGACACACACCACAGCCCCTACCCAAACCCCTTAACACACACACACACACACACACACACACACACACACACACACACACACACACACACACACACACACACACATGCACTTACCAGAATACATGACCATAGCCAAACTTTAGAAGCGTGAAATTCAAAACCTCCGGTATTCAAGGTTTTAAATTTCGCGCTTCTAAACTTTCGCTATTATGTGGATTCGGCTTCTTGGGATCGAAATACTGAAATTCGAGATTTCAGTATTTCGAGCTTCTGAACGGAACCCATATATATATATATATATATATATATATATATATATATATATATACATATATATATATATATATATATACATATATATATATATATATATACATATACATATATATATATATATATATATATATATATATATATATACATATATATATATATATATATATATATATATATATATATATATATACACACACATATATATATATATATATATATATATATATACACATCCAGTAAGTGCTTTTGTCTCAGTAGTTTGAAACTTAATCAGATCCCAATAAGCGTTTTCGTCTCAATAGTTGAAACTTTCCACTGTGTGATTCCTTAAACCTCTTGAATTAGAGGCAACATGGGATATATGCAAATGACCCTTTAAGGACATCAGGTGTTTCAGCTATATGGCAATTCTGAATGTCCATGACTTTTTTCTTTTTAAGTATTTATATATGGACAAATTCAGGCCAATAAAGCCAAACCTCACTAGCTGTGGACATGCATGTTTCAGCCTTCTTATGACATCATCAGCACAGCATAAGTGGGCCTGAATTTGTCCATAAAAAGTCATGGACATTCAGAATTGCCATATACCTGATGTTCTTAAGGGGTCATTTGCATATATCCCATGTTGCCTCTAATTCAACAGGTTTCAGAAAAATATAGATTATATCAAAATGCAAATTCATACTCAGTAATATATTAAAAACAAAGCCAAATCAAACAAGAAAAATAAAGTCTGCAAACTGATCTTTTAGCCCTGTACTCAAGTATAAATGGTCATGTGACATGCAAATAAGCAAAACAAGTAACAAGGTCAGCTTTTTGCATCACCTGTCTTTACAAAATATTCAGCTATCATACCTTCCCAACCTCACATACTCTCTTCCAAAGAGACAACAAAACTAATATTAACGCTTCCTCTTTATTATGCATCAGCCCACATACTCGATCACTCAGACTAGTAACATCACTGTTAGCACCAACCAGACAACACATACATCCAATAAGGGCCATTCCTATAACCTTCCCATTATTAAAACATCTCAGAATTAGTTTTCTGTAAAAGTGTAATATCCAAATGTCTCCTTAGTTCTTTCAAAACTCCCAACCAAGCCAGGATTCAAAGTATAAATTATACATACTTTCTTCTACCCTATTATATTACATCAGTAAACACCCTTCCTCCTTGTGGTTCTTGTATCTCCTTACACTTTTGACAACCAATATACTGAATATAACTGCCCAGCTCAGTCAACATAGACTTCTGAATAACAGTTTTCTCTCAGATTCTTTTATCTTTTTACAGCCATCTCAAGGCTAACATTCATAAAGAGCCACATTTGGAGTCTCCACCAAAATCAATTTCTGATGTGTTACAGTCCCAGAATGCTGATAGCTGATAACACACCTTTTGGCAGTTCCTTAAGCTTCACAGTGTTTAAAGATCAAATCTCTTTTTCTAAATGGCAAAAGGTCCCACACCCGTTGGTTACCCATAAAGACCAAACTCTATTACATTTAAATAAAAAAAGAACCAACTGGCAAAAGCTAGAGAGTTCAATATGCCTGTGACACTGTTTCCAACATCCTACACATAGGCTCCATGTTAACATGGCTAAGACAACACCCATTCAAACAACAAACAGCAAAAAAGAACCCAATAAACAACCTTTACATTCCCCTTATAAAACACACACACACACACACACACACACACACACACACACACACACACACACACACACACACACACACACACACACACACACACACACACACACACACACACACACACACACACACACACACACACACACACACACACACACACACACACACACACCTGCTAAAAATATAACGGCGACTAAGACAATTCATTACAAAACTTTATTTAATGCATGGTCCTTCAGTTGAACAGTATATCTGTCAACCTTTTCTATCTTCATTTGCAGCACTGCTAATTCATACCTACCAGCTTTCACCTAATCTATCCACAGACTTGCTCACTGTCATCCTTTTCAAATACAAATCTTGCAAGAATTATCTTTATTTACTCTTGGTTTTGATAATTCATCATAATCAAATATCGAATTGGTAAATATACCAAGATTCTGTTCATCCTGAGCATGTGACATCAGCGGAACAAGCAATGACCTTGATTTCTAAATCCTCAAGCCATAAACCCTAAAAAAATTGTCCTTGCCTCAGTAAGACACTGATGGAAGTACTGCATGTTAAAAGTAATTAAGCTAGAAATATAGTTGCTATAAATGGAGCACATGCTCTAAGATGAGAAAGATTTGGGTTTAGCTTTGTGTGGGGTACTTTAAACATGCGATACTTCCCTCATTTGAAGGGATAGCCTTATTTTCTTAACTGCTGTAAAAAAGCACAGATTGATGGCATAGGTAACCACATCTAAAGCTTTTTTTCTTGATCAAAGTACCCAAAGAATTTGGGACATCATCTCCTTCATAACACCAGACTATCAAATATAAACCTACCAGGCATGTTGTACATTAGTTATCAGTTTCATTACTATCTACAGCCATTGACCTTCCTCTGGCTAAAGATTCAATCAGTTTGACATGAATGTGCAACTAAAGTGACAAGCCTACCACCTGGCATATGTCACCTCAGCTGCTTTATTACTCTGAATAACAACATCACATATCTGGAACATGGGAATCGAAATATAACTGAACAAGAACTATTTGTTCACAGTACAATCACTGCCTTTGGCAAACTTCCTCACTGCAAAAACTGGAATGTTTCTGAACCACTTTTTCTTAAAAAAAGCCTTCCTTATCTTTGACGTCTTCTTACTACATAAATCTAATATTTTCATCCTATGCAGACAGGTATGCTATTTACTTCGTTACAATTCAACAGTAACTGCCAATGTTGGTATTCTTAAGTACCACAACTTGTTTGCTTGTGTTTTTTCAATAGATTGTCTGTATAAAAGTTACATGACACTGGTGAGCATTGTTTAAACTACCTGACATCTTAAACTGCAAATCTCCACCACTGGCCAATTATGCATTGCCCCCCCCCCCACACTACCTTATGGATGTGTGCTAACCCTAACCCAAATCCTGCCCCTAACCTCCATCTGTACACACTAAGGTACTAAACTCCCTTTCTTTAACAGTACTCCTAAACAAGACACACACACACACACACACACACACACACACACACACACACACACACACACACACACACACACACACACACACACACACACACACTTCACATATACCAATACACAAGCACAACACTAAAAGTATGCCCTTTCCTACTTCCTCCTCTAACCTTAACATACAAAAACACTCATACATACATACAAATCATGGGCACATGCGTACTCAAACCCAATGCTGAAAAGTACCGTTGTGTACATTTAGCATAAATGTAGATGTTCGAGTGTATTCACTGTTGCAGTCATTACATTTGGGTGATCTGCTTGCAGGTAGCCCTCAGTCGGCCTGATTAACAAAGTCTTGGGTCCTGCATTGGTTGCTGTCCCTTCTTCCATGACATCAGGTCGTCATGGGTATAAAACATGCAGCCGACGCCATTACATCAGTTTTTCTTGCCCCAGATGCTAGGTGCCCCCCTAATGGGAAGCAATTAAATATAAAAGTACAACGATATACCTCCAACAAAAAAGTAAATACACCAAAAAGGCTTTTAAGCATAGTAAAGGAAAGTAGAGGTATAGTCAAAAGAAGTTAGGGAACTGGAGGGAGGGTAACCAGGACTGCAACAGTGAATGCACTCGAACATCTACATTTATGTTAAGTGTACACAACTATACTATGTTCTTCATGTTTCACTGTTGCAGTCATTACATTTGGGTAGATTCCCAAAGCTATGGTTGGGAGGAGGAATTTAGATAGCATTAAGGCCAGCTATAAGGCCCTGCAAGACTGCAGTGGTAAAGCCAGCTCTGGAATTAGAGAAAATTGGCAAATGATAATGCTTGGTGAAAGTATGTACAGAACTCCAGGTAGCAGCTTCTAGGATGTCCCTGGTAGGGATGCCTCTGAGAAAGGCTGTAGAGGTAGATGCAGCCCAGGGGGAGTGAGGTCTGATCCCCTGGGGGATAGGTTTTCCATGGTGCTTATAGCAGAAATGAATGCAATGGCTTATCCATTTATAAATGGTTTGCTTTGAAATAGCCTTCCCCTCTGCCCCTGCAGCAAATGCCACGAGCAGTTGTCCAGATGTCCTTTGAGGTTTAGTCCTGTCCAAGTAGAATCTAAGTTGTCTGTGCACATCTAAGGAATGCAGTATCCATTCCCTTTTATTCTGTGGATTGGGAAAGAAGGTTGGTAAATGAATGGACTGATTAAGAGCCACACTGGATACCACCTTGGGCATGAAGGATTGATTGGTTCTGAGGGACACCCTGTCCGCATGAAAGATGATGAAAGGCTCCACTGCCATAAGGGCCTGTAATTCAGATACCCTTCTAGCTGAAGTGATTGCTTAAAGGAAAGTTGTTTTCCAAGAAAGGAATTTTAAGTCTGCAGTAGCAGCTGGCTCGAAAGGAGGTAAAGTGAGTTTTTCCAATACAAAGTTAAGGTCCCAGGCAGGGGTTGGAGCTCTCCTGGGTGGTCTCAAGTTTTTGGCCCCTCTGAGGAACTGCTTGAGCAGTGGATGAGAGAAGAGGGGAGGTTCTATGTCATAATGAGCTGAAATGGCTGAGGTGTGAATTTTAATGGAGGAAAAAGACAGGCCCTTGTGAAGCATCTCAGTTAAGTATTGTAAAATCTGAGGTAAATTGGGAGCTGCTGTGCTCATCCCTTGAGACTGATTCCAAGCACAGAATCTTTTCCACTTGTCAGCATAAGATTTTCTAGTACTAGGCCTCCTTGCCTCTAAAATGATATCCATCACAGGTTTGCTGAGGGATGGTAAAGGAGAGATTAAGTGATTAGCCAGGTTGCAAGGTTCAGTGTTAGAAGCTGAGGGTGCAGAATGTGGTTCTTCTGCTGAGACAGCAGGGAAGGAGTCTGAGGCAGGTGCCATGGAGATAACCATGACACACTGCACAGGAGGGGGTACCAGTGTTGGCGCGGCCAGTCTGGAGTAATCAAAATCATCCTTGGTTTGTCCTGTTTGATTTTTAGTAGTACTTTGGAGAGCAGAGGCAGAGGGGGGAAGGCATAGACAGCATCCACGTTCCAGGCTTGTTTGTGGGGAGTACTTGTGCAAAATTTGTCCAATTGGTAGTTCTGGGGAGAGGCAAACAGGTCTATATGTGGGCTTCCCCATTTGCTTGTCAACATGTTGAAAATCCTTGGCTCCAGTTTCCACTCGTGTGGGTTCATGAGGTTTCTGCTTAGTCCGTCTGCCAGTGTATTTAATTTTCCTGGCAGGAATTGAGCTTGTAGGTGCACTTGGTAGCTCAAGGCTGTGTTCCACAATGCCATGAGGGGGTAAGAATGTGTACCCCCCTGCTTGTTTATGTACCACATAACAGTGGTGCTGTCCGTCTTTACCATTAGTTGTCCTGGAAGAATGTGGTCCTTGAAGGCTGTCTGAGCATTCTGTGCAGCTAACATTTCTTTTTGATTGATATGCAGGTGCATTTGACTTGGGTTCCATTTGCCATGAATGCACTTCCCTGCCAGGTGAGCCCCCCATACATAGTCTGATGCATCTGTTGTTAGGGTTTGGGTGGCAGGGGGTAGTGTGAAAGGTAGTCCCTTATTTTGGTGGCAGGCCTCTGCCCACCAAAGGAACTCTAGGCATAGGCAAGGTATGATAGGAATCATTGTTTCTAGGTTTTGAGAATGTTGACACCATAGGCTTTTTACATACCACTGTAGTTTCCTCATATGCGGTTTTGCATATGGAATTAGAAGAATACAGGAGACCACGAACCCCAAGGCTTGCAGTATTTGTCTTGCAGATAGCAGGGTTTTTGTGGCCACTTGTTTGAAGTAGGTTGTCAAATGAATTTGTTTCTCTGGCGTGAGGTAAGCCATCTGGGAAGTTGTATTCAAGCTTGCTCCCAGGAATATAATTTGTTGACAGGGTATCAGGTGTGATTTCTTTTTGTTTATGGTGTACCCCAGACAAGTTAGAACCCTTTGTACAAGGGCCAGATGATTCAAAAGTATGTCCTGGCTTTCTGCCTGAATTAGACAATCGTCCAGGTATGGGTATATTTGAATATTTCTTTGCCTGCAAAATGCAATAACCGGAGCTGGGCACTTTGTGAATACCCTTGGCACAGTAGATAAGCCAAAGGGCAGTGCAGAGAACTGATAGTGCATGTAGCCTGGTTTGAAGCATAGGTATCTTCTGCAAGATTCCCTGATTGGGATGTGCAGGTATGCTTCTTTTAAATCTAGTGTTGCCAACCAGGCATCTTTGCCCAGCATAGGAAGTAATTGGTGAAGAGTCAGCATCTTGAATTTTGGAATCTCCAAAAAGGTGTTTAGAGTAGACAGGTCCAGGATAGGACGCCATGAATAGCCCCTTGCTTAAGAGAGAAAGTACTTGTTTTTGGGCCTCTGCCCACTGATTTGGGTGTAGGTCTGGCCACCCGCTTGGTGTTGGCAACATGTGGAAGTGAAATCTGTATCCCTGGGACACTACATTCAAAACCCATTTGTCCTGGGTAATGAGTTCCCAGTTCTTTCCATGAAGAGCAATCTTTCCCCCCAAAGGAGCAGTCAGTTGATAAGTGCTTAGAAATTTTAAAAGGAAGTCATTGAGACAGTTTACCATAGGGGGGAGTCTTATTAGTTCCTGATTTGGAAGTGGAGGCCCCCCACTGCTTAGTTCTGTGTGTCCCCTGGGACTGAAACCTGGGTTTTTTTCTGTGTCTGCTTGGCTTGAGAAGAACTGGAAGGGGCTGGAAAGGACCAGTTCTTAGAGGGCCAGTGCCTACTAAATATAGGAGGCTGAACTTGTAAAAAATATTTAACAGTTTGTAGAGATTTAGCTTTATCTTCCATCTTTTCCAAAAGCCCAAATGGCCAAGGTTGCAGAAGTGTACAACTTCTTACCCCATCTATCCAGCGCCCTGGAGTCTCTATCAGAAGGGGTAGGATTTTTAGCAGTACAAGCCTTAATTCCCTTGAGCCCCTGTGAAATAGTCTCTGGATCTGCAATAGGATTTTTAAAAAGTGGAAATGCTCCCTTAGAGTATGTAAGGTTTCCCCAAAAGAAAATCCTTAGGAGGGGAAGAAGAGGGAATGGGGTCCTCTGAATCAGAATATTCATAAGTAGATAAGGGCAAATCCAGATCATCAGAAGAATCAGAAACAACAGAATCCTGATCAGAAGATTCATAATCAACTTCAGTCTTAGGCCTCTTGGAGGGGGGGGGGGGGAGCGGCGTTGGCTACCCCTGATTAGAGTTATTAGATCTTCAGCCATTCTTATCATTTGTTTTTTAGGCATAGAGGCTTGAGCATGTGGCCTGGGCATCAGTTTTTTAGGCATGGATCGAGATTTAGGCCTAAGTAAAGAAGGACGCATCAGGTTAAAATGCAAGTTCGTAGGCCTGAATACGCCCTCAGAAGCAGGTGCCTGCACAGCGGCTCCGGACCCATCCAAGGTAGAGACATCCGCGGGTTCCATAGCTGAAGCATCTCGTGGCATACCGGAGTCAAAATGGGTCTCAGCAGAGGCCTGCGAATCAGAAGTAGCCAGTATCAGGGGCTGCGAAAGCGCCTCACTGAGTACCGGTGAACTGGTGACTGGCTTAGGAGAAACGTCAACCCAACATGATGCTATGCAGTTAGGTAGATGCGCGGCCGAACCAACCAAGTAAACAACAAAAGGCCAGCAATGTGCAATCCAGAAGTAGCAAAAAGAAAATAATTAGGTCAGATACATATAGATGGCTAAATAATAACCCTTTATTAGACAGACCGGTTTCGGCAACCAATGCCTTCTTCAGTGTATGAACAATTCACCAAAAATTCAATCCATTTATAGACACACCCCACCTGTGAGACAGATGGAAAAAGCAACCAGTATATATTTAAAGAGAAAGAACCCAAAATATAAACTGAAGTTATGCATGATAGTAAATGCAATCATAACTTGACAATATGTAGCAAATATAACATAAAAATAGGTACATCATTGAAGATTGAGAAATAAAAAATAAAAAATATGTTATGAACTCACCCCCACGCATTAAATTATATAACATAAATGTAAATAATATTACTTATAGTATAGTTATACTGAGAACATATATCATGCATGCTGTCATAACCATAAAGAGCATCACATCCAAAGCATGAAAAAAAGTGCAATGAGTGTTCCAACAGAAAACATGTGGTTAGCAATTGATGATGTAGCCGAATTCGAAAATCCATGCTTAGTCCAATGTTCCAATATAATTCCTTCAGCTGTGATCGCATCAGATATGTCGATATGCCTTTGGCTGTCCTTCATCGGATCCTATATGACACATTAGAAAAACTATAAAAAAATATGAGAGATAGAGGCAAACAGATTACTATAAACCAATATTCATAATCATTCATGATGTAAATGAGATATATAAGTCAATATGTATGAACAAAAAACATAAAATGTATCAACCTATATCCTCATATTTACAAATGGTCATTTAGTCCAGGAGGGAATAGGGCACCCAATGTAATGATCCAATGTTGTTCCTTATGAGTAAGTATTTTGTGCCATCCCTGGGGATTACTACGGTCCCCCAGAATTCTATCTATAATTACAAAAGAAAATTGTGCTTCAGGATGTTTCAAATTGTGCCTATATAAGGCATTGGTTTCCTTCCTAGTTTTAATGTCTGATCTATGTTCATTGATGCGTGTTCTGAGTGGTCTAGAGGTTTGACCTACATAAAAAGCTTGACACCGACATGTTGCCAGATAGACCACCCAACTGCTGCTACAGTTGCCAAATATTCTGCATTGATACACTTTACTGGTATTGCGACTTGTAAATTCCTTACTTTTATTGATTTGTTTACATGAACCACAATGACCACAAGGGAATGTACCCACTAATACATCCCCTGACATAGTCAATTGTTGGTGTATCGCTCACATAATGAGATCTAATCTTTCCACACAGGAAACTACTGCTCTTAATGAGCTAAGGGAGAATCAAAATATTGCCATCCTTCCAGCAGATAAGGGGGGAGCCATGGTTGTGATGGATATGAGTTCATATTTGAACGAGGGCCAATCTCAACTGTCTGATAAAAGATGCTATATGTATATGGCCTATGATCCTATCACTCATTTCAAACAGGAACTAGACACTTTTCTTAATCTTGCCCTTGAGGAGGGCATCATAACCAAAAATTGTGTTTTTCAGTTAACTGTCAAGGATCCTCAGAAACAAATCTTATATTAACTTCCAAAAATACATGAGTCCATTACAAATCCTCCGGGCAGACCGATTGTATCAGGAATCGGGTCCTTGACGGAGCCTTTATCTGCCTTTCTTACTCAATATCTCAAACCACTGTTGTGTTTTGTCAGGGCCAGATTGCAGGATACGACCCAATTTCTACAGATTATACAGGATTGTCAACTTGAGCCTGGGTGGCTCATGTGCTCCTTGGATGTTAAGGCCCTATATACTAGCATTCCACACTGGGCTGGCCTACAGGCCCTACAATATTGGTTAGATAGGGCTGCTTTATACTCCCCTGGGTTCAATACACTGCTTATCTGTATGATGGAACCTGTCCTCAATAAGAATGTCTTTTATTTTCAAGGGCAATGCTATTGGTAATTGCAGGGTACGGCAATGGGAGCATCTTTTTCTCCCATTTATGCCGATTTATTCATGGCATTCTTTGAGGAATGCATGATCTATGATCCACTACACAATATCTATCTGGTGGAAATAGATATTTGGCGCAGGTACTTGGATGATTGCTGGATGTTGTGGCGGGCAGATGTCAGGTATTTACAGGAATTCATTGAATACTTCAATCAAAATGTATGGGGAATTGAGTTTACGGTAACACACAATCTTCAAAGCATTAATTTTTTGGATGTTACCGTTACCAGAAACACAGACCATACGTTGAATACGAGATCTTATCGCAAATACCCTCAATACAACACTTTGTTGCATGCTTCTAGCATGCACCCAGGCCACACCATCCGCAACATCCCTAAGTCCCAATTTATGCGTATCAAACGCCTGAGCTCGACACAGGGTGATTTTGATAGGGATGGCTTGGATCTTTATCATAGGTTTGCCAATAGGGGTTACAGACATCAAGACATTCTTAATGCCTGGAATTGGACTAATAACATGGAGAGAAAAACTTTGTTACAATATCAATCTCAAGTCAGGGATTGCTCTACGAATATCATTCGGTTTGTCACCACCTTTGGCAGAAATTCCAATGCTATCAAGGGTATTATTAATAGACATTGGAATATTCTTATGGCCAATGAATATTTGAGAACAATATTGGATCAACAATGCCATTTCTCCTATAGGAAAGGCAGAACTCTTGGCTCTCTCTTTTCACATTTCAAACATATAGAAAGTGGGGGAGCGATACACCAACAATTGACTATGTCAGGGGATGTATTAGTGGGTACATTCCCTTGTGGTCATTGTGGTTCATGTAAACAAATCAATAAAAGTAAGGAATTTACAAGTCACAATACCAGTAAAGTGTATCAATGCAGAATATTTGGCAACTGTAGCAGCAGTTGGGTGGTCTATCTGGCGACATGTCGGTGTCAAGCTTTTTATGTAGGTCAAACCTCTAGACCACTCAGAACATGCATCAACGAACATAGATCAGACATTAAAACTAGGAAGGAAACCAATGCCTTATATAGGCACAATTTGAAACATCCTGAAGCACAATTTTCTTTTGTAATTATAGATAGAATTCTGGGGGACCGTAGTAATCCCCAGGGATGGCACAAAATACTTACTCATAAGGAACAACATTGGATCATTACATTGGGCACCCTATTCCCTCCTGGACTAAATGGCCATTTGTAAATATGAGGATATAGGTTGGTACATTTTATGTTTTTTGTTCATACATATTGACTTATATATCTCATTTACATCATGAATGATTATGAATATTGGTTTATAGTAATCTGTTTGCCTCTATCTCTCATATTTTTTTATAGTTTTTCTAATGTGTCATATAGGATCCGATGAAGGACAGCCAAAGGCATATCGACATATCTGATGCGATCACAGCTGAAGGAATTATATTGGAACATTGGACTAAGCATGGATTTTCGAATTCGGCTACATCATCAATTGCTAACCACATGTTTTCTGTTGGAACACTCATTGCACTTTTTTTCATGCTTTGGATATGATGCTCTTTATGGTTATGACAGCATGCATGATATATGTTCTCAGTATAACTACACTATAAGTAATATTATTTACATTTATGTTATATAATTTAATGTGTGGGGGTCAGTTCATAACATATTTTTTATTTTTTATTTCTCAATCTTCAATGATGCACCTATTTTTATGTTATATTTGCTACATATTGTCAAGTTATGATTGCATTTACTATCATGCATAACTTCAGTTTATATTTTGGGTTCTTTCTCTTTAAATATATACTGGTTGCTTTTTCCATCTGTCTCACAGATGGGGTGTGTCTATAAATGGATTGAATTTTTGGTGAATTGTTCATACACTGAAGAAGGCATTGGTTGCCGAAACCGGTCTGTCTAATAAAGGGTTATTATTTAGCCATCTATATGTATCTGACCTAATTATTTTCTTTTTGCTACTTCTGGATCGCACATTGCTGGCCTTTTGTTGTTTACTTAGGAGAAACGTCGTCAGCAGTTTTGGATCTCTGCGACCTGTCTCTGTCTTTATCTTTGCGTTTTTTAAGAATTCCGGTAGTCAGCCGGCTAACTGATTACATTTCTGGATAATTAAATCAAGAACCGAAATATTTAGAGGCAAAAATATACCGAAGAGGGATAGTGCACTGATTAAATAAAGCAAAACTGACAGCAAGGTACATCGTGGTCAGGGCCTAGGCAAGGAATACAGTACGAATGAAAATCTTTATGAGGTATTTGCTTTCCATAAGTAATGCAATTATTAACTTTTACTGATATCGGTAAGGAGCAAGAAAAAGTTTCCCCAACAGAGTACTTAGCTTTAGTTGAAGACTTCGGTTCTGAAATTCGAAAAAGAAAATTTTAGGAGTCGGCCGACCGGCACTTGCGAATTGCTTTTGCTTCGGGCACTGCACGGCAAGAAAGACTGAAGTAATGGCGTTGGCTGCATGTTTTATACCCCTGATGACCTGATGTCATGGAAGAAGGGACAGCAACCGACGCAGGACCCAAGACTTTGTTAATCAAGCAAACTGAGGGCTACCTGCAAGCAGATAACCCAAATGTAATGACTGCAACAGTGAAACATGAAGAACATCTTTCAGTATAAAGATACTTTTGGCATTACTACTCACTCCTATTTACTTTGCATTCAGTGTTGCTGGTTTCTGTTCTTTTGCATTCAACAGCCAGTCCTCTCGACCAATAGTGATATAAAAGTGGCATTTAACAAGCTGTACTTTCAATCGGTAAGTATTGCACTTGGAGAAATACATACTAAACTTGCAACTGCGGCATCACAATCTATTTTTACTGCTCCACATTACACCAGTTGAAGAGTTAGTGTGTATAAGCAGCCGGGGTAAGTCTCATTGGGAAGGTATAGAAACAAGTTTCAGAATTCATGACGTTTTTGTTGATGGCAGTTTAATTATCAAAACATAAAGGCTTAATGTACTGCCAGCTCCTGTACTTTTGTCAGGGAGCCGTATTCAACAACTACTATCAGAGGAGTTACAGAGAAGTAATTCTGGATTGTTAACACAGCTTGTTCACATGTACAGCTCACTAACTATGTTGTTGCTGTTTATTTATACATGCAAGCACATTATATATAGCAATCCCAATATATCAGTCACCCAGTGCAGCCTACTTATAACCACTCACATGCTCTTAAAAATAATTCATTGGGCATTAGATGTGGTTTCCGTGGTTTATTTCTGCATCCCTATACCCACACTACTTTGATTATACCATCTCTGAGATCACACAATAGTGGGTGAAATGGAAAATATTTTTACTCCACCTGTTAATAATTTCACACTGAAAATCCATAGAGTAAGTGAATCAGACAGATTCATGTACACTATAAAAATAAAATGGGATGCAGAGTGTTATTTTGCCTGTGCACATCAATGAAATACACTTATGCATATAACACGACAAATTGACCACCTGCATCTCAATGAACTGAAAGACTCCTACCCAAGTGCATGTCCCTATGTGCCATATACCTGTCTCTCTAGCAGGTTGGACCAACTCCATCCTCCCATGATGAGTGTGCTAGGCCTTTCCACTCTCTCTTTCACCCTCCACTGTCATCTCCTGTAGTGCCTGGGAGGCAGTCAGAGCTTTATTCCTCTGCATTAGAGAACTGGTACATCCCATTCACCCCCTTTAAATGCCCCCAAATACGCATAAAGTACAAGTCATGTAGTTAAAGAAACATCATTTTATTTTATTCTTGTTTTATCTGAATACTGTCTCACCATGAGAACAAACTTACAATACCTGAGCCATTTTTAGGTATGTGTCTTGCAGCTACACGTCTAAGCACATGACAGGCTAGTCATCACACAAGTTTATACATCCCTATCTTCCTTCTTTCCAAAAAAAAAGCTGGGGCAAGTGTTCTAGTTAAGCTAACAAAACAGAGAGCTTAACCTTATTTTTTTCACAGTCTCTAGTCCAAAATCCTTCAAAATAAAGTATTAAGTGCATATAAATGTATGCCTTTGCTTTTTCTCAGAGTATCATTTGTATTCACATTTCATTCTTGACAGAACAATTAACTTTTGTTACGGTTTGAACCTGTCAGCCAAACTAAGTAATGGTATTAAAAAAAAACAGAATCTTAAGCTGTAGCAATTTTAATCCTTCAGTATCAAAATCAACAGGAAAATGAGCTAAAATTTTCATTGATAAAAGTCTTCCTGTCTCTTCACAAAACTCCTTGGCCACATTTTTCATATTTGTTGAAATTAAAGAGCAATCTTTATCTAACAAATGGACAACATTCCTTATTTGCCAGTACATGCTTCCAGGCCTCATTATGTCCACAAATGATTTCTTCAGCACACCCTGCATCTTGTACATATTTGAAGACACTGCCCATTTTGGTATCCATGACTGAGGCAATTCATTCTGTTTTCACCCTCATCCTTTAGTTTTCAGTAATCTGTTGTTCTGTCAAAAAAAAAAAAAAAAAGCTCAGCAGAAATGGTTTCTGACAACTGCATCACGTCAGGTCCTTGTTTTCCTTATTACAGACAGTCTCAGCAGCCCAGCTAATGTAGAGTCTATTAACAAGGAAATTTCTGCCCTATTGAAGAACATCCTCCAAATCAAGGAAATATTGATTGTTTAAGAAGGCAACATCACACTCTCACACCACAATGCTTAAATGTACAGGTATCAGTTGATCATTCACATAAGGCAGGGCCACAGGTTAACTTGCTCTTTAACTTTGGACATAAAAGTCAAAGCTATATTCCTAAAATATTACTCCAAAGATCTAACAGCTAACCAATGTTCCTTCTGTGCTGTTTTTAGGAAAGTAAAGTTTTCCTTTTCCAACCTTACTTGCTGGTTCATTTCCTTTAAAAATGTACATTGGCCATCTCTTCTATTACTTCATTTACCTGACGCAAAGTTACATTAGCTCTAAAAAGTATCACTTCAGATGGGCCAGCTGCTCCAGTCATCCTTCCTTGACTTAAGGCAAGGCTTCCCAGCTGAAGTGCAAAAACTTTCCATTTATGATTCTCTTCATGGCTGGTGCACATACAGAAATGTGGTTAATGCTGTCAGCTGTTCTCATGAACTTATTCAGAATAATTTTTCCAGGGAAAAAAAATTGCTGGATTGTTGTCGGGACTTTGCTGTTTCCCCCAGTTTATTTTGTCTTTGGAATTTTTTTTTTTATGGAGCAGTGATTTTTTTTTCTGGGAAAAAAATTGCTGTTTCGTACGTTCAATATTGTGTGGTTTCGGGTATTAGCATTCAATTAAAGAGCGTTCACTCTTTTGGTGTTTTAATCTTCTAATAGAGACGCCACATGCCAGTACTATAGTACCAACACATCACAGTACTGTAGTACCAACACATCATAGACTGTAGCACCAACACATCACAATACGGTAATACCAACACATCACAGTACTGTAGTACCAACACATGCCAGTACTATAGTACCAACACATCACAGTACTATAGTACCAGCACATTCCAGTACTACAGTACAGACACATCACAGTACAGTAGTGCCAACACATCATAGACTGTAGTACCAATACATCACAATACTGTAGTACCAACACATCACAGTACTGTAGTACCAATACCTCACAGTACTGTAGTAGTACAGAAGCTTTCTTGGTCATAGAATGTTGTTCAGCTGTCTTCAGAATTTTTTATTTTTTCTGCTTGACACACAGTAAAGCATTTCATACATCCGAACAGCAACTACATAAACTGTTTGCTCAGCCATTGTTTTATGGATGTCACCTCCCTTGCATCCGTTCCAGGGATTGATTGATTTGTTTGTTAAGGTTTTGCATGTTTCTGTGTCAGATGTCTATCTGATATATAACCATGCCATATAAAGATTTAGATGCCTATCTGAAGTGTAAGCACACCATACACAGGATCAGATGGCAGTCAGAAGTGTAAACATGGCATATGCAGGATTAGATGCCTATCTGAATTGTAAGCATGTCATATGCAGGATCAGATGCCTGTCTGAAGTGTAAGCATGACATATGCAGGATCAGTTACCTATTTGAAGTGTAAGCTTGCCATACACAGGATCATATGCCTATCTGAAGTGTACGCATGATATATGCAGGTTTAGATGCCTATCTAAAGTGTAAGCAAGCCATACACAGGATCAGATGTCTATCTGAAGTGTAAGCATGCCATATGCAGATTTAGATGCCTCTCTGAAGAGTAAGCACACCATGCACAAATCAGATGCCTATCTGAAGTATAAGCATGCCACATGGAGGATCGGATGACTATTTGAAGTGTAAGCATGCCATACACAGGACACACTATACACAGGATCAGATGCCTATCTGAAGTGTAAGTATGCTATATGCAGGATCAGATGTATATCTGAAGTGTAAACATGCCATGTGCAGGATCAGATGCCTATCTGAAAAGCAAGCATGGCATATGCAGGATCAGATGCCAATCTGAAGTGTAAGCATGCCATGTGTAGGATCAGATGTCTATCTGAAGTGTAAATATGACATACACAGGATCAGATGCCTATTTCAAGTATAATCATGTCATGGGTAGGATCAGATGTCTATCTAAAGTGTAAGCATGCCATAAGTAGGATCAGATGCCTATCTGAAGTGTAAGCATATCATATGCAAGTTTAGATACCTATCTGAAGTGTAAGCACACAATACACAGGATCAGATGCCTATCTGAAGTGTAAGTGTGTCATATGCAGGATCAGATGCCTATCTGAAGTGTAATCATGACATATGCAGGACCAATCAGTTACCTATCTGAAGTGTAAGCATGCCATACACAGGATCATATCCCTGTTAGAGTGTGCTCAACAATATACTAAGGTTGAAAGTAACTTTGCTACAATTATGCAACATAAATAAGGTATAAGATAACGCTTGCTTAAATGTAGAAATAGAGTTTAGTAATATGTAATCAGCATCCATACTAAATTACCATGGCTTGGAAAAGGAATCTGCTGAATGGACATTTTTCCCTTACAGACTTAAAAACAGGATGTATGCAAGAGCAAAAATGCAAAATCTGCTTTTAAAGAACACTGACATGTTTTTCTGCATATAAAAAGAATGGACACAATATGTTTCCTTAAATAACAGGACATGTTTATGACACTGTTACAATGTGTTTCCTCAAAAACATGTTTTTCTGCATGGACAACAGGACACTGTTATCAGCATTGGCAAAAGAACAGATGTTCTTATACAAAGATCCAAATAGAATACAGGATGTTCACACTGTCAGAAAAGCTGGTCTCTTACAAGACATTGTTAAACAAGGAAGCTTAAAAATAATATTATCAAGTCAGCAGTTTGCATCAGCATCTGCAACAATTAGTATTGTTTCTACAGGATGAGCAATTCTCCAAAATAGAATATCAAGAGGAAATGTATATGTTTATGCATGACTAAAAGTGTATATAAAGAGCTGTATAAATCCAGTTATGTTAGAGGTATGGTAGGGACTCATTTGTCCTGAGGTAAATGTTATATCTCTCACATCATCTGTACTATATGAGAAGTAAAGTTGGAACAGTACTTTAAGCTGCAACGTTAGTCCGTTTGATTTATTATAAAAAGTTATTTGTTACTGCTCTAAAGTTGATGCTGCAAAGTATATTCTCTCATCAGTGTATATTCTGCAAGTTTCTGTATGCAACAGACTGTAAATGCAAATATAACCAGACTTTGAATTTTAGCAGAATCCAGCCAGCAAGACTGAGTGTCTTAAGAAGACTTCAAATCCATCACACCAAGCAGTAAGCTCAATATAATTTTTCAATCCCTATCTGAAGTGTAAGCATGGCATATGCAGGTTTAACTGCCTATCTAAAGTGTAAGCATGCTATACACAGGATTAGATGCCTATCTGAAGTGTAAGCATGCCACATGCAGGATCAGATGCCAATCTGAAGTAAGCAAGCCACACACAGGATCAGATGCCTATCTGAAGTGTATGCATGCCCTATGCAGGATCAGATGCCTATCTGAAGTGTAAGAATGCCACACATAGGATCAGATGTTTATCTGAAGTGTAAACATGCTGCATGCCAGATCAGATGTCTGTCTGAGGTAAGCATGACTTGCATAGGATCAGATGCCTATCTGAAATGTAAGCATGGTATGCACTGGATCAGATGCCTATCTGAAGTGTAAGTATGCCATGCACAAAATCAGATGTCTATCTGAAGTGTAAGCATGCCATAAGCAAGGTCAGATGTCTACTTGAAGTGTAAGCATGCTATATGCAAGACCAGATGTCTATCTGAAGTGTAAATATGCCAATGGCAGGATCAGATGCCTATCTGAAATGTAAGCATTGAATATGCAGGATCAAATGCCTATCTGAAGTGTAAGCATCACATATGCAGGGTTGGTCAAATGCCTGTCTGAAGTGTAAGGATAGCATATGCAGGATCAGTTACCTATTTGAAGTATAAGCATGCAATGCATAGGATCATATGCCTATCTGATGTGTAAACATGTCATATGCAGGTTCAGATGCCTATCTGAAGTGTAAGCACACAATGCACAGGATCAGATGCCTATCTAAAGTGTAAGCATGGCATATGAGGATCAGATACCTTTCTGAAGTGTAAGCATGGCATATGCTCAATCAGATGCCTATTTCAAATGTAAGCATAGCATATGCAGGATAAGTTACCTATTTGAAGTGTAAGCATGCCATACACAGGATCATATACCTATCTGAAGTGTAAGTATGCCATACACAGGATCAGATGCCTATCTGAAATGTAAGAATGCCATATGCAGGATCAGATGCCTATCTGAAGTGTAAGCATGCCATATGCAGGATCAGATGCCTATCTGAAGTATAAGCATGCCATATGCAGGATGAGATGCTTATCTGAAGTGTAAGCATGCCATAAGCAATGTCAGATGCCTATCTGAAGTATAAGCATGCTATATGCAGGATCAGATGTCTATCTGAAGTGTAAACATGGCATACTCAGGATCAGATGCTTATCTGAAGATTAAGCATGGCATATGCAGGGCCAGATACTTCTCTGAAATGTAAACATAGCATATGCAGAATCAGATGTCTATCTGAAGTGTAAGCATGGTATACACAGGATCAGTTACCTGTTTGAAGTGTAAGCATGCCATACACAGGATCATATGCCTATCTGATGTGTAAACATGGCATATGCAGGTTTAGATGCCTATATGAAGTATAACCATGCCATATACAGGGTCAGATGTCTATCTCAAGTGTAAGCATGCCATACGCAGGTTTAGATGCCTATCTGAAGTGTAAGCACACCATACACAGGATTAGATGCCTATCTGAAATATAAGCATGCCACACATAGGATCAGATGCCTATTTGAAGTGTAAGCATGCCATACACAGGATCAGATGCCTATCTGAAATGCAAGCATGGCATGCATAGGATCAGATGCCTATCTGAAGTGTAAGCATGCCATGTGCAGGATCAGATATCTGTCTGACGTGTAAGCATACCATATGCAGGATCAGATGCCAGTCCGAAGTGTAAGCATGCCATGTGTAGGATCAGATGTCTATCTGAAGTGTAAGCATGCCATACACAGGATCAGATGTCTGTCTCAAGTGTACATGTGCCATGCACAGGATTAGATATCTGTCTGAAGTGTAAGCATGCCATATGCAGTATCAGATGCCTATATGAAGTGCAAGCCTGCCATATGCAGGTTTAGATGCCTATCTGAAGTATAAGCAGATCATACAAAGAATCAGATGCCTATCTAAAGTGTAAGCATGGCATATGCAGGATCAGATGCCTACCTGAAGTGTAAGCATGCCATATGAAGGATCAGGTGCATATTTGATGTGTAAGCATGCCATACACAGGGTTATATGCATATCTGAAGTATAAGCATGCCATATGCAGGTTTAGATTCTCATCTGAAACATAATCATGCCATACATAGGATCAGATGCCTATCTGAAGTGTAAGCATGCTATATGCAGGATCAGATGCCAATCTGAAATGTAAGCATGCCACACGCAGGATCAAATGTCTATTACCACATGCAGGATCAGAGGCTTATTTTAGGTATAATCATGCTATATGCAGGATCAGATGTCTATCTGAAGTGTATAAACATGCTATATGCAGGATTGGATGTCTGAAGTAAGCATGGCTTGCACATGATCAGATGCCTATCTGGAATTTAAACATGACATACACAGGATCAAATGTCTATCTCAAGTGCAAGCATGCCATGTTCAAAATCAGATGGCTTTCTGAAATGTTAGCATGCCATACACAGGATATGCCATACATAGTATCAGATGCCTGTTTGAAGTGTAAGCAGACCATGTATAAAATCAGATGTCTATCTGAAGTGTACGTGTGCCATGCACAGGATCAGATGTCTATCTGAAGTGTAGCATGTCACACACAGGATCAGACACCTATATGAAGTGTACACATGCCATATGCAGGTTTAGATGCCTATCTGAAGTGTAAGCACACCATACGCAGGATCAGATGCCTATCTGAAGTGTAAGCACACCATCTGCAGGATCAGATGCCTATGTGAAGTGTAAGCATGCCATATGCAGGATGAGATGCCTATCAGAAGTTTAAGCTTGCTATGCACAACATCATATACCTATCTGAAGTCTAAGCATGCTATAAGCAGGATCAGATATTTATCTGAAGTGTAAACATGCCATGTACAGGATCAGATACTAATCTGAAGTATAAGAATGCCATATAACTGTACATGCCATATGTAGGATTAGATGTCTATCTAAAGTGTAAGCATGTCGTACACAAGATCAAATGTCTATCTGAAGTATAAGCATGCCATATGCAGGATTAGATGCCTATCTGAAGTGTAAGAATTTGATATGCAGGATCAGGTGCCTATCTGAAGTGTAAGCATGCCACATGCAGGATTAGATGTCTGTCTCAAGTGTAAGTATGCCATATGCAGAATCAAATGACTATCTTAAGTGTAAACATGTCATACACAGGGTCAGATGGCTATCTGAATTGTAAGCATACCATGTGCAGGATCAGATGCCTATTTGAAATGTAATCATGGCATATGCAGGATCAGATGCCTACCTGAAGTGTAAGCATGCCTTAGGCAGAAACTGTTTAAGGCCTTTTCCTTTTGTTATGCAGTCAGAGATAATTATTGCCTTTTTGCAGCACTACCTTTTTTCACTGTGACTTGCTGCCAATCATCCACTGTACCACTGGCTTCCATTTACTCCAGAATGCTATCCTTTACTGGTGATTTCATGATTTTCTTTCAGCTTTGATTAGATTAACAAACTAATATTTCCTAGCTTTTCCTTTGACCCCACTAATGTGAAGAGAATAAAATTTGCCTCCCTACATTTGTCTTCTTCCAGTCCTTAGTAGTCAATACCATCCTCCAGTGATTTCTTAACATATCTAGTTAGTGAGGTCACCTAGTCTACTGTAATTTCTTTAAGGACTGTGGGTAAATATTACAAAACACTATTGCTTTGTGAACTGTTTTTTAGACTTCTTTTAATATGCTTTCTTTTGTGAAATTAATATAACTGTTCTATTATCCTACATACTTCTACTGGCTGTAGTTAGAAAACTTCAGTCTATTACCTCTGAGATTAAAGGAAGAATTAGGTGTAGCAATGCCTTTTCTCCATCCCTTACTATACCCTGATGTAATTTTACTTGCCTTTAATATTTCCATGTCTTATATGTCTCTGCTGCCTTCTGTATGTATGTATAAAATATGCTATCACTTTTCTTGACTAACTTGGTAATCGCTTGCTTAGTTTGGGCCTTTGTTTTTCTGATGACCATTTCTGATTCCTTCCTCTTTAGTTGGCACAGTTCTCCTTGTTCTCTCTCTCACTGTACTATTTGAAAACTATGGTGATAATTTCACCCTTCTTTGATAGCAGTTTGATGTATCTACATTGTTATTTATGCCAGCTTTATGCCTGTCAGCCAGAACTTTTCTGAGATACTGTTGTACAGTGTCAAAATCTATCCTGCTGTACCATCTTATTTCATTATTAAATGTCGATTATAAAATATGTATGTCTATTCTTGCAACAATATTGAACCTTACTATGTCAGGATTAATAAATGATGATCAGACTGGTTTTATACTACATAGAAAGGTTCAGCATAACATAATTAGGCTTAATACTTTAATAGATCTGGCTAATAATAAAAAAAGAAAAAAGAACTAACTATAATAAATCTAGATATAAATAAGGCTTTTGATTCTATTAGTTAGAATTATTTGTTCAAAGCACTTAAACAATAACAATTTTCCCGAGATTTTATAAATCTTATAACTTATCTTGTAGTAACTTATTCTCTTTTATTAAAATTGGCTGTTTTCTTTCCAGCTCTTTCAAAATATTAAAAGGTACAAACAAGGTCGTCCCTTGTCACCTCTATTATTTGATCTAACAATTGAACCTTTCACAAATTTTACTAGATCTAATAGCAAAATTCAGGTATTCTCAACAGATTAAAATTATTCCTGTAAAATTCAATTATTTGCAGATGACATTTTAATAACAAGTGGTGATGTTGAAGTTTCAATACAGAATTTAACTAAGTCTATTAATTACTTTGAAAAGTACCAGGTTTAATGTTTAACCCTGATAAAATAGAAACTTTACTTATTAATAAAAAAGTTAATTATTTAAAAAACTATAAAAATTTTATTTGGGACAATTCACAAATTAATTATCTTGGAATTACAATTAAATCTACTGTAAAATACTATCATATGATTTAGCTTTCTATAATAATTTAATAGACACTATTACTAAAATAATTATTAATTGGAATGGAATTCTTTTTACAATGGAAGATAGACTTACTTTAATAAAAATAAGAATCCTACCAAAAATACTTCTCTATATACAGTCATTAATTATTCTCCCTTCCTAAAAAGAAATCTTTAAAAAATGTAATTCTACTCTTCTTAATTTTTTCTGGTTCCTCAATAAACCAATATTATCCTTTGATTGGCATGTTAAAAGTTGGCAAGAAGATGGATTAAGTTTTCCAAATGTTGAATTATATGCCAAATTCATAATTCTCAATTTAATATTTGTATGGTTAAATTCTTCTTAACAATCCACTTGGAATCCATTCATGAATGATTATAGCAATAACCCACGCCTGGGTGTGGGTAATGCTAAATTTACCCACGGTTGGCGTGGTTTGGTCCCGAGGGACCAAACAAAGCCAACCGTGGGTAAATTTAGCATTACCCACACCCAGAAGTGGGTTATTGCTATTATACCATGACATTATTTAAGAAAAGAAACTATTACTTTTCTTAAATAATGGCATAGTATAATGCCTGTTTACTGCCCTTCCGCAGATGTCTGGCATCCGTGGCAGTTCTGATGTACTGCGCGCCTGCGCAGTACATCAGAGCTGTGGGCAAAAGCAACGGAGAAAGCAAGATCTCCGTTGCTTTTTTTTAGTGTTTCGCTATGTTAAATGAGTTTAACATAGCGAGACAGTTTTAAAATACGCAACGGACATCTCCGTTGCTTATTTTAAAACTGTCTCGCTATGTTAAACTCATTAAACATAGCTACTAAAAAGCAACGGAGATTTCTCCGTTGCTTTTTTTTAAAACACTGCCTCGCTATGTTAAATGGGTTTAACATAGTGAGACAGCTTTAAAATAAGCAATGGAGATCTCCGTTGCTTATTTTAAAGCTGTCTCGCTATGTTAAACCCATTTAACATAGCAAGACAGTGTTTTAAAAAAACGAGTTATACTAATGAAAAAAAGTCCGGGCGACCGGACCTTTTTCCATTAGTATAACTCGATTTACAATGGGCACGCTGGCCAATCAGCGTGCACGTTTTGGGGGGATCATGGTATAGTAATAAATAATAGCAGCTACATTGTAGAATCTTTCTCTAAATCTGGAATTAATAAACTTTACTGGATCTTGAAAACTTATGTTTAAATGAAAAGAAAAAAATACCATTGCTCTCCCATCACCGATTACATCCTTATAAATTTTAAAAGATTTATGAGTTCTAATTATATAGTGAAATATTTATTGCTTTTATTGTTCCCTGTATCAAATACTGCAGGTTGTTTGGGAACATTAAATATAAATGAACCACAAAGTCACTGGACAAATGAAGATAATAATAAAAAAAAAAAAACAATGGAGCCATGATTCACTCATTGGGGATGCCCCTCACTTTCATCTAAGCTTTCTTTAATGTTTCCAAAGCATACCCTCTCCTTGACAGCCTGTTTGTGATCTTATTAAACTCCTCATCTAACTGCACTTTGTTAAAAGTAATATTAAATATACGTTTGTACTCACCATAAGGTAAAGTGTTCAAAAGATGTGGAGGATGCATACTATCACCACAAAGAAAATTATTCACTGCAGTTTCTTTAAAAAAAGGGCCTATAGGAAACCATATTATAAATGCCTACAAAATATTCAATATCAAGAAACTGCATAATTTCTTTGTGAATTTTTTGTGTAAATTTCAATCCAAATGCATTCTGATGTAACCCTTCCATAAACCTGTTACATTCACTCATACCACCCTTACAGATGAATATCAAATAATTTATGTAATGCCTAGAAATAACCACATGGTGGGAATTAAAGTTACTATTGTAAATACATGAATTCTCAAAAAAAAAAGTGAAAATTATGGTATACCAGGAGGTAAAAGAAGCCCCATCATTGTCCCCTCCTTTTGAAAAAAAAAATTTCTCAACCACAAAGAAATTATGAGTAAGGGCAAATTCCAAGAGTTGCAACAAAAACTAGTTATTTTTTAACATTAAATATAAACAAAATGCTAGACCTTAGAGATGGAAACTTAATCTTTTAGCATTATTTCTTAATCGGAAACAAATCACATAATACAGATTATATTCTTGCAAGACATTGTTTAGAAAATAATAATTGGTTGACTATACAATCTTGTAAAATATGTTACTGATAAAATCAAAATCTCCATGGATTTTCAAACAATACATATTCCAAAGATACTTCAGTTTTTTTCAGAAACAATAATAACTCAAATAAGAATAAATCATATATATATATATATATATATATATATATATATATATATATATATATATATATATATATATATATATATATCAATAATTTATGAAATAATAATAGAAGAGTTTGGTTCCATACATCATTATTTTGGAATTACTCAACTAAGACTAATGAGAAGGCCTTTTCTGAAGAAGATAAATGCTTAACTGTTACATTTGAGGGAAAATCAACTTCTTCTCTTTATTGGAAAATATATATGTGGAGATTTCTTTGCAGAGGTTTTTTAACTCCACATAAAGTGGATTTACTATATAACTATGAGAAATGTAATTGTTGGAGGTGTAATGAATTTTCTAAAATAGATTGGTTTCATATGATATTGGATTGTAAAATACAACTCCTTTTTGGGTTGAATTTAGAAATTTTCCCCAGCTTTGTGGACAAAAAAATTGTGTCAGTTCTAACTCCTTGATCTTATTTAATACTCCAGCTCTGGATTCTGTTCGTAAGGTGCAGGGGCCTCTCCTTTGGCCCATTTTAGCTATGGCAAGAAAAAATAGTCACAAAGAATTGGAAATGTAAAACTACTCTTTCTTTCACTGAATTCATTAAGTTAGCAAAAAATGTCTGCAAAGAAGAATTGTCAACTGACAAAATGAGAACTTTGAATACTTCTCACCAGTTTAGATTTTGATCAAAATTAGGTGATTTACTTCATAAAGTTTAATGATTTAGTTTTCTATGCTTGATTTTGATGTGGGCATCTATAAATAGTTATTTTTGTTGTATTTATATTTAAATAATTTTGCACAATCTTTATTTTAAAATTATTAAAAATTTATTTTTTTAAAAAATCTACCCTGCTGGAATCCATGGCCTTCACATATGAATGATCCAACTTCATCTGATATTTGAAATGGCTGTGAACCATGATGTTTAGTAGTAACTTATTCCCAAATGGCTGTCCTCTTAGGTATATAAGATTATCTCTCTCTCTTTGAGGTCACTCAGTCTAGGACTGCTGATTCTTGAGGAGGTAATAGTATCAGCTGTCAAAGGTCTGCTCCATTTAACATCTTCTATATCCACATTCCCTACAATCCTAAACATGGTTTCAGTCATTACAAAATGTTTTACCTTCCCAGGAGCACTGGGGTTCAAATTTGGAGATAAATGTATACATTTAAGATAAAAATTATCAGCAATTAGTGGCACTTTTTCAAAAATATTTTTCTGTGATGCTGTGGAGTTTGCTCATTAAGACTGGCCTGAGCAGAAATGATGGAAGATACTGTTGTTTAAGCAAGGTCAGTCATCAGTGGACCCATCTAAATCAGGTAAATGCAGAGAGAGAGAGAGAAACCAATTCAAGACAGTGGTCAACAACTGCTGCAAGACACTTACTGTGGCTTTATGCTTGTTAGGACTAATGGAACCACCGTTTGACAACTAATTAGTCCTTTTCCAAAAATATTCTTGATAGACACAATGGATTGCTTGCAAGGAACATTCTAAAGTGTTATGAATTTCTTGCCTTTATATTTATCTCACATTTGTTATTAAGTACATGTATGTATGGAAGTCACTCCTTAAGATACCTCCTTTGATTATGGTACTCTCATGCTCTTTTTTCTTTCTTGTTTGGTGTATTTGATATTATCAGCTACCAAAATATGGCATACATCCTTAATGCTCATTCTTTGTGTCTGTCAAGTGAAATGAAGATAATAAAGAATTAGTCTAATGTGACTACAAATGTGGGCACGGAATCAAACAGAGAGCTGTCAGACATATTAAATAAGCCCTTCAGTAATGAAGGTATTAAAAGGGAATGCATGGATTCACCAACCAGGACAACTGTTGGTGACATATTGGTATTGTAATTGTTTCAAGCACAGAAGATAAGGTTAGTGGTTATTTAGTATATTAATCATAACTTCAGTAGCTCTCACACTTGGTGTATTTATTTATTTACTTAAATGCAATTAGTTATTCTTTGTACTCAGCTGGGGTCAGAAACTGTAGTCGATCTAGTGAGCTAGTGTAAATTCACTAAGTCCAGTGAAATGACTGTCTATGGAGGGCAAATTTAAGTCTTGGATGAAAAAAAGACTTGGTATCTGTCCCTTAAATAAATGTATGAACATGTTTTAACCTACACATAAAATGAATCAGAGAACCATCTGTCTGTTTGCTTAACTGTGTCTCTTTCTCTCTATGCACATATCCACATGCACACACACACACACACACGCACACACACGCACGCACGCACGCACGCACGCACGCACGCACGCACACACACACACACACACACACACACACACACACACACACACACACACACACTCACACATACCACAATCCCGTACAAAATTCAAGCAATTTCTTTTTGCAGGCTGGAAAATAACAGAGATAAACTTGATCCCCTGACAACAAGTTTTATAAACTGTGGTTGTCACTGCACTTTGTGATCAACAGATAACCCTTCTTTAGCAACTGCATTTGATGATTTGTCCCTTTCATGTGTTGCTTCAAATCATGAGTTGCACACATTCACTTTGTAAAACTGGATGGAACTAACTTTAGACTTGCGTATCTATGTTTTTTTCCTGAGGCTTATTATGATAGCTTACCTCACACTCATTCCCTTTGTGTTTTTATATTTTTGTGTTTGTTTTCTGCATTTTGACCTTAACCTTCATTTTATATAATTGTAGTTTATTAACACTGATATACTTCTTTTTTTCTTTTGTGATTTCTTGTAGAATATAATGTAAAAAAAAGTGCTACAAAGCAACCACTCATTTGCCTGCCTCCTACTTTTTATTCCACTGGTATGAGACAAATCTTGTGTTAAATGGTCATTATCATCAGTAGGACTGCAAGTGAATGGAGTTAGAAAAGGCTGGGAACACAGTCTACACTGTAATCTGGACAAATCTGGATAAAATCAAAAATAATAGGGGACATAATTTCCAAATCAGAGATAGATGTCAACTATTTCTCTTATAAATGTAGAAGTTGCTGTAATAAGGTACAGTTGTGTAACTTGAATTTACCACAACAGTAGATGTCCAAATGATCACTGCTGCAGTAGCCTTAGCTAAATTGGTTATATCCAGTTAAGGATATAACAACTGGCTAGCTTCCAAGACTTCAGGGCACCTTCCACGCACCCAAACTGTCAAGCAGGTTGAGTTGAGCTCACTAAGTTTGGGCATGAAGCCCTTCAGCGCTTTTCCGTCAGCAGAATGAAGGAGGCTGAGTCCTTTAAGGGCTATTTGTGAACAGCAAAATGTAAATGTCCACACCCTGGCAAAAAAAACACACCAAAAAAAAAAAAAAACTAGGTGGTAGAGGGAGGGAGTGACTACTTTATAAAACTTTATAAACTTTCCTTCTTCCGGTAATTTATCTTCTTACCTTACCCACAATATACAGCCAATGACATTACTACAAAGTGATTCATTACACCCAGACAGCTATAAAAAGATTAATGATAATATGTTTGGTCATTGTTCCATTCATTCAGTTATATCTGCTCTTTATGCATTGCTGACACCTGCGGTGCTATTATTGACCTTTGAAATGATCTGTTTGTAAACCAAATAGAGGAGTTTAATATCATATGTCCCATAAGGACTGTACAATGCTTAAGCTGTCTTGAAGTACTCAAATAAATATTTCTTAAAGATAATATAACATCTCCTTCCAGCTACCCACAAACTCTAGAATCCTTCAGTCCACTTAACTATCCTTTCATTCCCACTTGTGCAACACATACAGAAAACACACTTCCTAAATCTGGCTTATCTTGACTTATTGTAAGTAATGCATATAACTCTTGTATGTACTCTTAGAGTTTTATGAGCTGGTAATGATATATTATGAGGTGTATATTCATCATACTTTTTCTATCTCACTAAATGTAATCCTGACTTCCTTTGTATTCCTTAGGACTGAAACTGAAATTTGTCACTGGAGATCAGTACTCTACTCCAGTTATCAAAATTTAAGAAAGAAAGAAATGTACCTCAATATATGACCTATAAGCATGGATAAAGGTTAATAAAAACTGCCAGAAGACATTTAGTGGTGGTGTTACCCTTTTAACCCACGTTCACTTAAATAGCTGCTGTTGTTTAAGGAATGAAAAAATGTGCCGGCTTGCCCATTTTGCTTTTATTAAGGTTGAGGGACCTTTTTAAATCCTTTTATTTGAGGGAATACCAGTGCAGGGGACTGCCAAGGGTACAAATTCCCAGTGTAGGAAATTCCCAGTGCAGGGGGCTGCCCAGGGTACAAATACCCAGAGTAGGGGACTGTTCAGGGTACAAATTCCCTAGCCAATGGCCTGAGGTTTTACACCATGACAGAAACGGTGGCATTTGTGCCAAAGTGCACCACTGAATGGCCTGACAGTGGTAATTCCTGAAAAGTTGCATGTTATATTTCTATGACTAATGAGAGTAAAGTCTTGATATGCAACAAAAATGAAAACTGCCAAGAAACTGATGCCATGTCTTATGCAAAAATGTATTGCTGCCAGATGATTGTAAGTACATCACCAAAACCATACTGCTGGAAGAGGCCAGTGACACCATGGAAATATATAGACATAGACTTTGCATGTTGTTTTATATATAGCATTCTACTTATAGCAGTGGGTGTTCACACAAAATGGCCTGCAGTGTTTTCTTTTCTTTCTTTTCCTTTGTTTGTGATCAATTATCACTGAGAAAACTACTGTAGTGATAACGATAATAAGACAATGAGCTGCCCAAACAAATTGTGGGACACACAGGGGCAGAATGCACATTCAGTGACTTCAAACCTGACATAAATACTTTCATTATATCATTCTGTTACCAATATTCAGATAAAATGATGTGTGCAGACACTGAAAGTAATACAAGCTTTGCAACCCATGTACATGGACAGTCTTTTACTTTTCTACAGAAATTCCATGCATGCAGCCAAAATGAAACACCCGTCATGTACTTCAGAAAAGAATACAATACTCATAAACAACATATGCATAGAGGCTTTGCAAAGTTCTGATACATACCAAACTGTTGTGGCAAGAGATTAAGTATCACAAAGTGAAACGGCACTAAGGCCGTGTTGTTTCAATAACTGGGACATTGCAGGGCTCAATAGCAACTGGACAACTTGTGTGGAGAATTCACACAGATCAGATCTTAAATGCTAATCAGTGCAACATTAAGGCAGCTCATTTTGAAGACTACCAATTTACTCTAGAGTCCCCAAACGGGTCATCTTATGATGCACGACAGATGGAACTCATGGACTAGACAGTAAGATGAATGCAATCTAAAACTCGTCAACATGGAGTGATGTAAGGCTAAAAGTCAATATTCCTGAGGAATACCAAGCAGTTGGTCAATATAAGAAAGAGTAGAGGTCCAATGGCAAACTGAGTTCTCAAAGGTTCTTGCATCATGGGGCACTCACCTCCCACACAACAGATTCAATGAACTTCCAAGGCACTTAGTTCATAGAAACTACATAGATGCTTTCCTGTATACCCCAGGCACAATAATAGTTTGGATGTTTGACAGTGTTACTGATGCTATAAGCATTGTGCAAGCCAATCTTCCAGAAAGTCTATATTTATGAAGTGTAAGAATGTGCAAATTGTAAATTTTCAGTAAGAAACAACATATAATATACATGATTATGATTTAGTCTTCAGTCATAACCAAATTGTTTAACGTTTGAGAATCTGATTCAGAAAATTAGATCAGAAGTGAATTTCTTGAATATATTTTTAGAACCCATAACCAATAGTTAAGATTAGGGCCAGTCATAACTGTTCTTAATGCATGGAAGGTTTAAGTTGCCTCAATGCTCTACCCATAAAAAAATAATAATAACAATAGTAGAATGAGATGCTTAACAGTGTTGACCAATTAATGGTGCAATTTACTTCTGACTGTTGTTTGTGTCGTGGTACAAGGTGTGTTACAGCAATTAAGGGCATTAGTTAGTTTATGATAGGCTACTGTGGTAATAACCATCTGTGTGGTAGCACAAGGATTACTTAGTTATAACAAGGAGTTAAATACATAACCTTACTTGTCATAGTTTTTTTTTTTTTGTTTTGTATATGAACCTCTCTATAACAAAGTTATTTTTCTCTCAATTTTTGGAGCAGAAATAGCATTACAATGCTATAAATGAACACTTAACTTACATTCTTCTTACTATTATTGTATTAATGTCACTTTTTTATTTCAGGCTCTTAGAAATCATAAATAAATCATGCTAGATTCACTAATACAATACTAAAGGCTGACACCAAATATAAGTTTATGTATTGTTTTTACTAACGTGCATATTTTCCTTGGACTTAGTGTTAGTGGAATGTGTCTAGATTGTGCATGTATTTTCATTTAAGCACACATTTGTATTAAAGCAACACGTATGAGGTATGAAGTAATCACCAAGAGCTCTACAATCTACATATTTATTATATTTGTTATTATTTAATTGTGTAATGCTCATCCATGGGCATTTACATAGCATTATTCAAAGAAGGCATGTGAGAACCATCCTTTCCCACAGTCTAATAAACACTGGGAATATATGCTGCATGGAAAATGCCGGGCTAAACACCACAGAGAAGCTCAGTGGACAGTGCTGGGCATACCATTTCCAAGAAAGAATGAAAAGATGTAAAAGCAAATAAACACAAGAAACTGCGGATTAGGTGAGCAAAATATGTAATGCTTGACATTACTTACTTGTAAGCTAAGTGAAACATGGTAAATGTTTAAAACTGTATTTAACAGCAAGTTGTACAGCTGATGATAGAACAGAATGTTTGTTTAATGTAAAAGTAGGAAAAATATGTCTTGCTTTACAGTTTACTAGTATCAGCAAGATGACTTTAACAAGTAGCAGAAAAAGTATATTAGGTCACTAGGGTCACTTACTACTTAAGCTTTCGGTGAGAACAGTAGGAGAATATCATTCTGTGCTTCTAAAAATAAATAAGCTGCCAGAGCTACAGTATGTGATTTTGCTGGAAATGTAAACAAATCATTGGGAGATGGATTTGTGAACAGAAATGCTCACTTTCATAAATGGCTTAAGTTGCACTAAAGCATCAGAAATAACACTTGTAAAGAAAACTGTAGAAACATGGAGTAGGTCTGCAAAGTATTCATCTGAATCTAATTTCCATGATTTTATGCAGTACCATTCCAAGAAAATTACTAGAGACACTAGAAAGAAGCATAACCCAGAACAGTGCCACTATGAAAAGTAAATCTCATTACTGATTTAAAACGAGGACTGCATTCAAAAGGCTTACAGTGCTAATGATACAATGAAAGGAAACAGCACACAAATCAGAAACACATAAGGAAAGACACATACAAGGTTATGGGAAGCAGCAATAATTCAGAAAGTAATATAGCTACTGCTTTGAAAATAAGTAATATAAGTGAAGCAATTTTAACAAAAGATGTGACAGAGCAAGATGTTTCACAGCTTTTAAAGATACAAGTTCCTTGAAGGAACACTTCAATTGTGCTCATTGTCTGTATATTGGCAGTGCTAAGCACTTCATGGCTTTCAAAGACTGCAAAACACTTTGAGCTCCTAAACAATTTTTTTTGTAATCGGAAGTACACAGAATAGATGATGTTTCATGCCTTACAAATAATTATGAATGGGTCTTTGGTCATAACTCCTATTGGGTCTACTTCACATCACCTAAAACCAATTTGACTGACTTTCATTTCACTAAGACCAAATCACCTAATTTTCAAAATACTGAAAACTCATTTGACTGAATCTCATTTCACTGAATTGTAAGCCATAGATATTATTATGTGGGTTTCCATTCACCTATGACTTGTTTGTGATAAAATGAATTTCTGTAACTTACAGTGCTGACTGTCAGAATACTAATAGTCATGTAGAAAGTAGTGTTGTAGTATTTTTAAATGTTGATATGTCTCTTTATATTTTTATGGGAAGTACCTAAAGTAATATGGCAGATGTTTTGTGCATTCCCAGCAGTAGTGGCACTGTGTAGAGTACTTTAAGGCAAGTAAAAGGCACCTATTATGCATTTTCAATATAGATGCCAAGATTAACCTCTCAGGCTTTGCTGTACCTCTAAGATTAATTTTTAGGCATCCATGTCTGGAACACATAACAAAGTTGATTATGAACGGAGACCAAGTCATAATCCTCAATATTGTTATCATGTTTTAAGAGATGTATAAATATGTCAAGAGTACTTTATGGCACATTTAAGTGCGACATATGTGTTGTATGTAAACAGATAAATAGCAAACAGTTCTGGTTTATAAATATATACTATATAAGTATAACGAAAAACTTCATGAACATTTTTGCAAACTGTGACATGGTTATTTATGATAATAGTTGCACTTGCAACATACATTGTATTGACAATACCATGCACAATTTTAAAATAAGATTACAGAAACTGAGACACTTTAAATTATAATTATTTGACTGCAGTAGCTAAACATTTAAGAGTAAAACTCTGGAAATTTGCTACTTGTCCTAGGTGCAGAGTAACACTTGTTTAAAAAAAATCTTGGTGGTCACTAGTTCAAAATAAGAAATATTTCAAAAATTTGAAGACTTTTTATTGCCAAATGTAATACTATGGTTTTACATGGTATGCATTTGTTTTTACTATTGAAAACATTATTATAATTAATAGTTTTTACATGTATATCTATCTATCTATCTATCTATCTATCTATCTATCTATCTGTTGAATGCATGCATAAATCAGAATTTACTCATATCAGACACATTTACAGCAGGGAGCCTGATTTTAGTTCTACTGCCTTATATGTAGCTCATAGATTTTATCATAGGGTTATGACATGAAAACATTTATCATACCTCTCAACTGTCCAGATTTTTACAGAATGTCCAGATTTTTGATTCATATTTTTGGTTTATTCCTCATAAAATTTGTGGTTTCCCGAAAAATCATCGGGATGATTGAAGGCTTAAAGTCACCATACAATAACATTTGAGTTTCAGACTTCAAATCCTTCAGAAAATGTACATTAACACAATCCCTGTTACTCTAGCAGCTTTCTAACTTTCTAAGGGCAGTATTTAAACTCTGTCCCTTTTGTCCCCCCATTTTGTCAGACTTTATCCAGATTTATTATACTAAGAGGTTGAGAGGTATGTATGGAAGTGAAAGAGCAGGTTAGTGTCAGAGCCAGATCAAATTTCTTACATTATAAAGACAAGACTTCCAACAAGGCCAGTGTACATGATTTATTCTTACCTATGGGCATAATTATTTTGGCATAGAACATATTAGTAATAGACATTAGGAGAAACTGTTTTCCAACAATGTATTGGCCTACATTTTGAGTGATAGGTTGTATATTTGTCTAAAAGAGGGCCCGAAATCTTAAATGTTGTCATACCACAGTAGACATCCTGATAGCTATTTGGAGTATCTTTCTTGTGGTGTGTTGATCTTCCTATTATTATTTAAATACTGGCACATCTTTCTGTATCAGGAATTTTGTGAAAGGTTTTAATACTGGGAGAACCATCAGATTTACTAATGTGGGGTGGTCTGTTTGGCCATCTGCTCATGTGGTGCCTTCTATGTGGGAAGGACTTGCACAATGTTAAAAGACAGGATTAGTCTTCATTTGACTGGCACTAGATGCTAATGAGAATGACGTGCTTGTTCAAACATACTAGCTGTTATCAACAGGCAGTAGTTGTTTTTTTATGTGTATTGATCTCATTCTCCCAGACAAAGGGACTTCCTGGGTAATACAAAAACATTTTAGTGGAAAAGAAAAGGCTTTAGATTTCTTTTCTGTGTGTGGCTCTTATGAGTCCTAAGTTAAATAAAAATACCTAAACACTTATGTATATTTTCTAATGTTGGCTAAACTTTCTTTAATTAAAAATAAAATATTTTTTGTATTTTTCATGCTTCATTCATTGTTGTGGTATTTCTGCATTTTACTTATGTTTTAGTAGAATGTTTTATTGATGATGATCATTTTGGTTGACTGGCATAGTGCACATTTGTACTCACTGATGAAGTGTTATGTGAAACTGGTATGGGTGTGCTATTGAGCTGTTCCTGAAAAAGATATTCTTAGTATGCCAATTTCCTACTGGTTCTCTTCTTTGTTTTTCTATTTGGTGTTCCTGGATGTCTTTCCTGAGCATACCTCTCAACTTGGAAACATCAAAAATCTTGACAAAGGCCCATGAAAAATAGGTACAAATCCATACGTTGATTAACATAAAATCTGCATGCATAATTATGTACCCTGCCCACTCCAATGGAATTGTGGGATACCAACTTTCAAGCACAAAGTGAAGAACAGACAACCAAAATATGGCTCCAGCCTGCCCAGACCCAGTAGTAAATGGTAACCATTTTTTAAAATGTGTATCAATGATGTTCACTGGGAGGGGAGAAGATGATGAACCTTAGGATTTTGTTTTTGGTGACTTGCAGTATGTGGGTTTTGTGGTAAAAGGAGGGCATTTAATGGCAGGCAATATTCTAATCTTAGCAAAAGAATATTGCTAGCACCTCCAAAAGTCATTCTCCATGGCCTACTGATCAGTGGCATAGCTTGAGTTTATAACAGCCAGGGTTGTCTTTGAGTTTGCTGCCCTTCTCCTCTCACAAAATCATGGTTGAATGGGGTCCCCCATACACAGCCCTCCCACACTGCAGCCATTCTACATCTGCTAAACAAAGCAATACAGTCTCACAGTGAAAACAGACTTAGCATTAAAACTTCTCTGCCCTTGAAACTCACATTCATTAAAACAACATTGAAACCCACATTCAAAGAAAATGCAGCTGGCCAGTGGTGGATAAAGATTACCTTTGGGGTGTTTTCAAATCATAGGCCCCTTGTACATGAAACATACATGCATTCTTTGATACACCTTCCTGATTGTATGAAACTGCATTCCTTGTATAATACAGCACACTTGTTATAGCACATTTTGAATTTACTGTTTTGAACATTTTTCCAGTAAGCAATGAAACAAAATGCATGAACCAATAATGACAAAATTGCTCAATATAGAACATTTCTATCATAAAAGTCTACTCAAACTTCTACAGTCCACCAGTATCAGTAAATATGCACAATCTTTGCAGAAGTAAAAGTCATCTAAATAATTCCACATCAAGGAAATATGTAAGATCTGTAACTAATGAAGAGGTTACTGCTAGTGAACAGCTTACTATTTCATTGTTTCATCTACAAATAAAATGCCTGTTGCCCTTGAGGAATAAATTGCCTATATTACATTAAAATGATAAGCTAGTAATATTGCAATATGGAATGGATGGCAAATTAATAACAGGTTCATAGTTACTAAGTATCTTTGCCAAAGAGCACATTCTCAGGACTACAGCATCTACCCTTTAAAAGTACAACACATGGCTACAGTATCCACCCTCTTTAAATTTGCAACACAGTACAGTATCAGCAATCCATCTACATACTGTGGGAGTAGACCCCACAGCCTTCTGCATTAAAAGCAAGTATTCTACCTGCTGTGCTACTAGTAACAAAACAAACAGACTTGGCATAAGCAGCACTAAACTTCTCTCCTCCTGAAGAACTATGCAGCACAAGAAATCTGGAAAAAGCCAAAATGTATTGGGGGAGGGGAGCAAAACCCCAAAACCAGGGACACATTTTAAACATTGCTTGTATAATCTTAGAAAAGTTGCTAAAATAAAATGTTTTGTGTTGCCATGTGTTTTCTGAAAGATAGGAAGACTGAAACTTAAATGGTTATCATTATTTAGTGAATTCATTTCTCACTGATTTGCCAGAAAACCACATATTTTAAGAGGAACGGACCAAAAGTATGAGCCAAACATTCCAGACATTTGGTAAAACTTTGGGACAGTTGAGAAAGTACAGTTGTGTACACTTACCATAAATGTAGATGTTCAAGTATATTCACTGTTGCAGTCATTACATTTGGGTAATCTGCTGGCAGGTTGCCCTCAGTCAGCGTGAATTCCAAAGTCTTGAGTCCTGCATTGGTTGCTGTCTCCTCTTCCATGATGTCAGGTCATCAGGGGGGTGTAAAACAAGCAGCCAACGCCGTTTTCTTTAGTTTTGCTTGCCCCAGATGTCAGGTGCCCCCCAAAAGGTAGCAAAAATATATATACATGCATCAATATAAACTTTACCTTCATCTACAAGCAAATACACCACATAAGTTATAGAAGATAGAGAAGGAAAGATAAACTCCAGAATGAAAAGGGGGATGGTGGGTGGGTAACCTGGACTGCAACAGTGAATACACTTGAACATCTACATTTATGGTAAGTGTACACAACTGCACTATGCTCTTTGTGTTTCACTGTTGCAGTCATTACATTTGGGTAAAATCCCAAAGCTATGGTTGGGAGGCTGGAGCTAAACAGCATTAGGTGCTGCTATAAGGCCCTGCAGAACTGCAGTGGCAAAGCCTGCCCTGGACTTAGAGTAGAGAGGCAAATGATAATGCTTTGTAAAGGTGTGAACAGAACTCCAAGTAGCAGCCTCTAGAATGTCTTTGGTTGGTACTCCTCTGAGAAAGGCTGCTGAAGTAGCTGCAGCTCTGGTGGAATGAGACCTAATGCCCTTGGCCACCGGTTTACCATGGTGTAAGTAGCAGAAACGAATGCAGTGACTTATCCACTTTGAAATAGTCTGCTTTGAAATAGCCTTTCCTTCTGATCCTGCAGCATATGTCACTAGTAATTGCTCAGTTTTTCTTAAAGCTTTAGTCCTGCTCAAGTAGAATCTTAGCTGTCTGTGTACATCCAAGGAATGCAGAATTCTCTCCCCCTTGTTCTGCGTATTTGGATAAAAGGTTGGCAGATGAATAGTTTGGTTAAGAGCCACCCTGGAAACCACCTTAGGCATAAATGTTGGATTTGTCCTCAGAGGCACCCTGTCTGGGTAAAATATGATAAAAGGTTCCACAGCCATGAGGGCCTGTAGCTCTGAGACTCTTCTTGCTGAAGTAATTGCTAGTGGCAGAGCTGTTTTCTATGATAAGAACTTTATATCAGCAGTAGCAGCTGGTTCAAATGGAGGCAGGGTGAGCTTTTCCAACACATAATTGAGGTCCAATGCAGGTATTGGTGATCTTCTAGGAGGCCTTAAATTTCTGGCTCCTCTAAGAGTATATACTGCTTTAGTACAGGATGAGAAAAGATTGGTGGCTCTGTATTGTAATGAGCTGAAATGGCAGAGGCATGAGTTTTAATCAATGAGAAAGATAGGCCTTTGTCAAGCATCTCAGTCAAGTATTATAATATCTGAGGAATATTTGGTTCTGCTGTATCAGTTCCTTATGCTTGATTCCAAGCACAGAATCTCTTCGATTTATCAGCATAAGGTTTTCTAGTACTAGGCCTTCTGGCTTCCAAAATGACATCCATCACAGCTTTACTGAGAGGTGATGTTTGTATAACTACATGATCAGCCATGCTGCCAGGTTCAGTGTCTGGAGTTGATTGTGCAGGATCTGATTGTTTTGCTGGGACAGTAGTTGAGGTCTTTGAGGTAAGGTCCAAGCTGGGTATTGAGACAAGTTTCTTAGGATTGAGTACCAGTATTGGTGGGGCCAGTCCGGGGCAATTAGAATCATCTTTGGTTTCTCTTGTCTGACTTTTAGGAGGACCTTGGGAAGAAGAGGCAGTGGAGGAAAGGCATAAACTGATAGGCTTTTCCAAATGAAGGATAGGGCGTCCACTTTCCATGCTTGTCTGTGATAAGTCCTTGTGCAGAATCTTTCCAATTGATAATTTTGAGGGGAGGCACATAGATCTATGTCTGGGCTCCCCCATTTCTTTGTTATCATGCTGAAGACTTGAGGATCTATTTTCCACTTGTGAGGATCCATAAGGTTTCTGCTTAAATCGTCTGCCAGAGTATTTTGTTTTCCTGGCAGGAATTGAGCTTGAAGATGTATTTGGTAAGTCAAAGCTGTGTCCCACAGTGCCATGGCTAATCTGCAAAGTGGGTATGAGTGCGTGTCCCCCTGCTTGTTTATATACCACATGGTCGTGGTGTTGTCCATATTTATCAGTAGTTGTCCTGGATGAAGTAAGTCCTTGAAGGCTGTCAGGGCATTTTGAACAGTGAGCATCTCTTTCTGGTTGATATGTAGATGCATTTGTTTTGGGGCCCATATGCCCTGAATGCATCTTAACACCATGTGGGCCCCCCAGGCATAATCTGATGCGTCTGTTGTTAAGGTTTGGCTGGCAGGGGCTAGAGTGAAGGCCCGTCCCATGTTTTGCTGACATGCCTTTGCCCACCATAGAAACTCCTGTTGTAGGCAGGGAATGAGAGGAATCATTGTTTCCAGACTGTAACAATGTTGACTCCATAAACTTTTTAGGTACCATTGAAGTTTCCTCATATGCAGTCTTGCATATGGAATCAGTAGGATGCAGAATGCCATAAAGCCCAAAGCCTGCAGAATTTGTCTTGCAGATAACTGGGTTTTTGTTGCCATCAGTTTGAAGTAAGTAGTTAGTTGCCTTTGCTTGTCTGGCATGAGGTAAGCCATCTGGGCAGTTGTATTCAAGCTTGCACCCAGGAATGTTATCTTTTGAGAGGGTACCAGTTGTGATTTATTTTTGTTTATTGTGTACCCTAGGCATGTTAGAAGCCTTTTCACAAATGCCAGGTGTTGAAGAAGAATGTCCTTTTTCTCTGCTTGAATGAGACAGTCGTCCAAGTAAGGATATATTTGAATACTTCTTTGTCTGCAAAATGCAATTACTGGTGCCAGGCACTTTGTAAAGACCCTGGGCACAGTAGATAAGCCAAAGGGCAGTGCAGATAACTGGTAATGCATAAAGCCAGCCTTGAATCTGAGGTATCTTCTGCACGATTGCCTTATTGGGACATGCAGGTATGCCTCTTTTAGGTCTAATGTCACCAGCCAAGCATTCTTGCCAAGCATGAGCAGACGCTGCTGCAAAGTCAGCATTTTGAATTTTGGAATGTCCAGGTATGTGCTCAAAATCGATAAGTCCAGGATTGGCCGCCAGGCCTTGTCCTTTCTGGGTACCATTAACGGCCCTAGGTCAACTGGTGCCCTAGGCAAAAGGGCTCCACGGTGCCCCCCACCACACTACCTGGTGCCCCCATCCTGGTCTACCTACACCAAATAAATACTGGAAAAGTGCCCCTGCTAGACCGGCGCCCTAGGCGACTGCCTAGTTGGCCTATGCCTAAGGCCGGCTATGGGTACCAAGAACAGTCTTGAGTAAAAACCTTGTCCTTTTTCCTGTTCTGGTACTGGCTGAATAGCCCCCATATCCATGAGGGACGTAACCTGTTTCTGTGCCTCTGCCCATTGATTTTTTGGCAGATCTGGCCAACTGTTTGCCCTTGACAGAATATGGAAATGGAATCTGTATCCCTATGATACTATGTTTAGCACCCACTTTTCCTGGGTTATTAACTGCCAATTTTGGGCAAAAAGTGCTAATGTTCCCCCTAAGGATGCTGCCAAAAGATAAGTGCTTGGTGAAGGCAGAGGGACGTCACTGGGACTGTTTTCTGTAGGTTTTCACTTTATCTCCTCCAGATTTGGAGTTGGAAGCGCTCCATTGCTTTGACCTGTATGAATCTTGAGGCTGGTATCTGGAACCTTTAGGGCATCTGGATTTGCCCCTTTGAACTCTGTCTGACACAGGAAAGGACCAACTTTTTGTAGGCCAGTGTCTACTGAATCTTTGTGGCTGCACTTGTAAGAAGTCTTTTACAGTTTGCATAGACTTAGCTTTGTCTTCCATTTTCTTTAAAACCTCTTCTGCCTTAATACCAAACAGAGTATCATGCTGTAAAGGTGCATCTAATAATTTAGCTTTAACATGATCAGGCAAATTTTGTTCCTTTAGCCAGGCATGCCTCCTAATCACAGATCCAGTAACTGCGGCCCTGCAGGAGGCCTCTAAGGAATCAAAACCACATTGCAAAGTATGCTTTCAACCTGTTCAGCTGCATGCAATAATTCCTGCAATTCTTTATTTTCTGCACATTCACAAATCAACATAATTTTCTGTTTCAGCAATCCCATAACATGTTGTTGATACTTGAGCATATGAAACTGGCAAGGCCCTAATTGCCATGGTTGCAGATGTATAAATATTTTTTCCCCATTTATCCAGTGCCCTTGAATCTCTGTCAGAGAGGGTAGGATTTTTTTGCTGTTGAGGCCTTAACTCCCTTTGGACCCTGTGAAATAGTTTCAGGATCAGCAGCAGGGTTTCTAAATAAAAATTTTTGTGAGTCAGGGACCCTGTAATATCTGTCAGGCCTGCTGGGAGCCAGAGGTAAGAAGTCAGGGGTCAGGCTTGACTCCGAAAACACATCATCCACAATGTCTAAAACAGGTGGTATGGTTAAATGCCTGTGCTGAGGGAGAAGAAGGAAATCCCTGAGCCTCTTTTTTGATTCTGAGAAATCTTGACTCTCCCAGTGAAAATCCTCCCTCAAAGTATGCAAGATTTCACAAATTAATAATCCTCAGGAGGAGATGCAGATGGTATGGACTCCTCTGCATCAGAATCCTCATAGGGAGGAACAGATAATTCCTGATCAGAAGAGGAATCAGAAGAAATAGAAACCTGATCTGAAGATTCATAATCAGTGTCTTGCCTAGGCCTCTTATCTGGAGGGGGATGGGAACCCATGATCAAGTTAATAAGGTCTTCGGCCAGTTTGATCATCTGTTTTTTAGGCATAGAGGCCTGTGCATGTGGCTCATGCATCGTTTTTTTAGTTTTAGAAGTTGCTTTTGTCTTTGGCTTTGCAGCTGTCGTCGGTGTGATATAAAGATGTTGAGGCCTGAAAACACCCTCAGAAGCCGGTGCCTGCTCAGCGGCTCCAAACCCATCTGAGGGAGATAAATCCATGGGTCCAATATTTTGAGTATCTCACGGCATACTGGACTCTACATGGGTGTCGGTAGGGGCCTGTGACTCGAATGTAGTGGGTATCAGGGGCTGCGAAGGCACCTCACTGAGTACCGGCAAACCGGCGACTGGCTTAGAAGCTACGTCGTCGGTTTTGGACCTCGACTGTCTCTCTCTGTCATTTTCTTTGCATTTTTTATGTACTCCAGTAGTTGGATTGCGATCCGACAACATTTCTGGGTAGTTAAAATCTGTTTCCAAATTACTTTGAGGCAAAAATATACCGATGCTTAATAGTGCATTGGTTAAATCTTACACAAAACTGACAGCCAGGCACGTTGTGATCAGGGCATAGGCAAGGAATACAGTATAAATGGAAATCCTTATGAGGTATTTGCTTCCCACAAGTAATACAATTATTAACTTTTTTTGACATCGGTATGGAGCAAGAAAAAAGTTTCCCCAATGGGGTACTTAGCTTTAGTGAAGACTTTGGTTCTGAAACTCAAACTCGAATATTTCAGGAGTCAGCTGACCGGCACTTGCGAAATGCTTCTGCTTCGGGCACCACGCGGCAAGAAAGACTAAAGAAACTGGCGTCGGCTGCTTGTTTTATACCCGTGACGACCTGATGTCTTGGAAAAGGAGACAGCAACCAACGCAGGACCCAAGACTTTGGAATTCAGGCTGACTGAGGGCAACCTGCCAGCAGATTACCCAAATGTAATGACTGCAACAGTGAAACACGAAGAACATCTATGGTTAACTCCTTGAATCACAAGTGGTGGTGATATGGGTGGATAATTTAGACTCTTATTCCTTGTACCTAGGGTACAGGGTTTGAGTGTGAGTAACTCTAACCAGCCATTATACCGAACTGGAGCATTTTCAAGCACACACATAAAAGAAGCTGCCACACATGCAGTGAAGGTAATCACATAAATGTAAACATTAAGCACAGTTTCTCTTGCCTGCAGCTGTTAAAAAAGTAAAACGTTTCTCCTGCTTGCAGCAGCTAAGTAAGTAAAAGAAGCTGCTGCACACACACAGTAAAAGTAATAATGTTAAGCAGAGTTTCTCCTGCCTGTTGTAGCCCTTAAATAAGTAAAAAGTTTCTCCTGCAGCCATTGCATAAGTAAAATTATTTGCCGATGTTTCTCCTGCAGCCATTACATTTGAATAAGTAAAAAGCTTCTCCTGCAACAGCATAATATAAATGTTAAGAAAAGTTTCTCCTGCCTGCTGCAACCCTTAAATAAGTAAAAAATTTTTCCTCCAGTCGTTACATAAGTAAAAGACACTGCCATTGTTTCTCCTGCAGTTATGTTTAAATAAGTAAAATGTTTCTCCTGCAGCCATAATAATGTAAACATTAAGCACAGTTTCTCCTGCCTGCTGCAACTCTGGGACTCCTGAAATCAAATGTGCTCTAGGAGTAGTATATTGAGGATGTCTGGAAGCATCTACAACAGCAATTCCCAAATCTGTGGTCCAAGGATCCAAGTGATTGTGGGAAACTAGAAAGCCCAGTAAGGGTAGGAAGTGATCAGGACTATATACCACCTTTTCAAAAACAATATCCTATTCCTAGGGAAGCAGAAGAACATATGTAAAAATGTATAGCAGAATGGGAAAAAGAAGGGATTATACAAAAAAGGCAACAGTCCTACAAATTCACCAATCTGGCCAGTTAAGAAAAAAGATGGTAGTTATCGTCTTGTTATTGATTTACGAAAGGTTAATCAATATACCACTCCTAGAGCACATTTGATTCCAGGAGTCCCAGAGTTGGCTGCACATAGTAAGCCACAAAGTAAGTGGTTTACAGTAATAGATTTAGCAAATGGCTTTTTTGCAGTACCACTCGGGAAAAAAGATTGGCCAAGATTTGCCTTTACATTAAAAAAACAGCAATATGTCATGACAAGGTTACCACAAGGGTTTCAAAATAGTCCAGTTATTTTTCATCAGACAGTAGGATCCATTCTACAACATTTGGAAAAGGATGATTCAGTAATACATTACATTGATGATATTTTAATTCTGTCAAAAACAGTAGAGGAGAATGTATGGCTTCTTAAGAGATTTTTTTCATTCTCTACAGCAAGCAGGGTTTAAGGTTAAAAGTGAAAAAATGCAGTTTATGTCACAAGAAGTCAAGTTTCTAGGTACTATTATAAAACCTACAGGAAGGTCTCCTTGCCCTATACGTGTACAAGGCATTTTACAAATGGAAAAGCCAACCAGTGAAACTTACAGGTTAAATGTGTTAGCTGATACGTTAGCAAAACAAGCAGCACAAAATGGAAAAGAACTTCCAGAATATGAGTATGCCAGTATAGAAGTTAGTGTGCCAGTATAGAAGTTAGTGTTTTAAAAAAGTTAGATGAAGAGTCAATAGAAAAAGACCTTGTAAATATACAAAAACAACAGGGCTTAAAAGAAGAAACTGATCAATGCAGATTAGCAGGTTTACCACCAAAGGAGTACTATGCATACACCACTTCCAAAGGGTTACAGTTGCCATATGTACCATTTCAGTTGGCACGCCAGTTGGTCAAGTTAAATCACCAAATATTGGGCCATATAGGAACTGATAAGTTATGGGCAGTTGTAAAAGAAAAGTATTGGAACCCAAATTTAAAAAAGATCTGCAAGCTGATTGTAGAAGAATGTTTAATCTGTCTGCAGTTGAACGCTAAAAGCAAAAAGCCTCATTTACATCGAGTACAGCCAGCGGGTGGGCCATGGTATGCAATTCAAATAGATTATGCAGATCCATTACCAACAACAAAGGGAGGTTACAGGTATCTACTAGTAGTAGTGGATGTCTTTTCAAAATGGGTAGACGCAATTCCTACCAAAACCATGACAGCAAAGGCAACAGCAGAAGCCATATGGAAAAATATTTTCTGTCATTGGGGATGGCCACGGGTCATAGAGTCAGACAATGACCCACAGTTTATTAGTGATCTCATTAAACAAATGTGTAATTTGTTAGGCATACAGCAAAGGTTTCATGTACCATACCATCCACAATATGATGGCATTGTAGAATGTATGAATCGGACGTTAAAAGAACGTCTAAAAAAGGCATGCTTGGAAAAGGGCAATACGTGGGTACATCATTTGCCTGATATTTTAATAGCTATTCGAGCAACACCAAACAGCAAAACAGGTATTTCCCCATATGAAATAATGACAGGCCATAAAATGCCTATACAATTACCATTTGACCCAGATTTACCTAATGGTAGGCCCATGCTAGAAATCAGCAAACATCAGGAATGGCTAAAACAACTTACTAGTATATGTGACTATAATGCAAGGGAACAAGCGTTCCATCTATGGAAAAAGGTGCCATTATTACCAGCTGAAGAAAATCTTCCCTGTGGAACCAAAGTATTGGTAAAAACATTCCAAATGGAAGGACCATGTGCTAGCAATTGACAAGGCCCTTTTGAAGTAGTGGAACAAATTGGACCATCAGTGTACAAAATCGAAAGAAAAAAGAAAAACAGAACAATATTGGTACATAAAGATCAACTAAGAATGATCAAAAATAGTGGGTAATGTAAATCTGAATAAATGTATTCTCTTGTAGGTTTCCATCAGAGAAAACCATAATGAAATTGACATGGTTTAAAGTGCATCCTTTTGGAAATCCAGTTTTGGATGACCAAAGGCAAAATGATTCAGCAATGGAATTTCTATTTAAAAGATGTCTTTTAAATTGATAATAGCTATCATACTATTATTGTATTGCTTAGAATTAAATTATACTTACAACCTGTTGATCAAACTGTAAAGTTACATAAGAGAGAGAGCAAAGAAATGTGGAAAAATGAACAAGACTGGTCACCATCTTTTAACACTTTTTTTGCAAGACAATGTTGGTATGCAAAAAGCATGAATGTTTCTAATTGTTGGGTATGTAGTTTAATACCAAAAATAACAGGGGTAATGTCTCTAATACCTATACCACTAAATTCTCTTAGTAGTTGGAGGGTATTAATAAATGAAACATGAGATCAAATCATAAATGTACAATTACGTAAAGCAAGGGTACAGTTATCTGTCTTAGTGCAGGGAATCACATGTTTTCAACAAAATGGAACTGTTCCAGTGGGTAATAGCAATTGTATTCAAACAACTGAAATTATAAATTTTCACAACCACATACCAGTACGTGGAGTATTTTCTCATGGTTTTCCTATTTTAATACCAATTAAGGGTCAGTTAATATTAAGTGACACACAATATTTCATTTTTCACAAAATGATAAAAATAAGTGTAAAACCAATATTACATGTTGGCGAAGTAAAACAGATAACAACTTTACAGTTGTACATGATAAAACTCCTAATATGGGGCAAGTAAATGGCAGTCTGGTGAATAGCAGTGTTGCTCTATCAGATGGGTTATATTACATCTGTGGTAAATATGCTTATAAATGGTTACCAAAGGGATGGGATGACACCTGTTATATAGGATTAGTGGTACCAGCAATGCATCATGTAAAAGAGTTACCAAAAGGAAGCATTAGAAATGCAAAAAAGAAAAGGGATATATTACCTGTGATTGAAAGTCCAGAAAATCCAGCAGACACCTTAGATACATCATGTATATATCATCAAAATCTTGATTATATTAAATTAAAAGATATGGATTTAGGAGATGATGTAATCTCTGGATGAGGTATTTTCCCTTGGTACGGGGCTGCAAAAGCCATTTGGGAGCTAAGCATCCTATCTAAACTAGTTGAGGTATTGGAAAATGCCACTTTCAGTGCAGTCCTTAACATTACTGTCAAAATGACAACTATATGAACTATGATTTTGCAAAATCGAATGGCATTAGATTACTTATTAGCATCCCAAGGGGTACATGTGCTTTAATAGGAGAACAATGTTGTACATTTATTCCAGACAAAACAGAATCTTTAAAAGCACATTTAGAAGTGATTGCACAAGTGTCTCAACATACTAGAAAAAACTGGAATGATGATTGGAGTGAATGGTTTAGTAATCTATTTACAGGATGGACAGGAAAAATCACTGTATTTTTAATTACTTTTATTGTTTTTGTAGTGCTTGGTTGCATATTATTTACATGTATTAAAATCTGCTTAGCAAAAGCTAGTCAAGTTACTGTTGTTAATTGTCATAATCTTCTTCTTCTGGCTTTTCCCAATTAGGGGTCGCCACAGCAGATCACCTGTCCGCTCATGATTGGCAGTGGAGTTTTACAGTGTTGAGTTGCCAGCCCGGTGCCCAACCTTCCACAGAAGGCACACACTCACACACACACACACACACACACACACACACACACACACACACACACACACACACACACACACACACGGCCAATTTAGAGTGTCCAATCCACCTACAGCATGTCTTTGGGATGTGGGAGGAAACCAGAGCACCCGGAGGAAACCCACGTGACCACAGGGAGGATATGAAGACTCCGCACAGAAGGCACCCCAGCTGAGGTTCGAACCGGAGAACCTCTTGCTGTGAGGCAACAATGCTAACCACTGCACCACTGTGGTCACCCTGTTAATTGTCATAATGAAAAGGTATTTTCAAATAATGCTGAATTGATTTCGCTGATTTAAAATAAAAAAGAGGGAATTGTTAGAGTGTGCTCAACAATATACTAAGGTTGAAAGTAACTTTGCTATAAATATGCAACCTAAATAAGGAATAGGATAAAGCTTGCTTTAATGTAGAAATAGAGTTTAGCAATTTGTGATTAGCATCCATACTAAATGACTGTGGCTTAAAAAAAATAAGGAACTTGCTTATAAGTGTATTACACACACATCAAGAAAGCTGACTTCTTACAGACTTGGCAAGAATGTAAAAAAAAAACAGGATATATCAGAAAAAAACTAATCTGCTTTCTTTAACAGGACATGCATTTATCCACAAGGCGTTTTCTTGAAAAATATGCTTTTCTAAGAAAGTTTAAAAATATGCTTTTCTAAGAAAGTTTATCCACAAGGCGTTTCCTTAAAAATATGCTTTTCTCCACTTATCAGCATTTGCAAAAGAACAGATGTGTCAGCATTTGCGTCATCAAGGCAGTATTTTTCCAAAATCAAGAGGGTGTGTGTTTAACTAAAAATATATAAAGTCTGTATTAAATCCAGTTATGTTAAGGGTATTGGTAGGGACACATTTGTCCTGAGGTAAATGTTATATCTCTCACATCATCTGTACTATATGAGAAGTAAAGTAGAACATTTTCTGAAGCTGTAACAGAAGTACGTGTGGTTTATTATAAAAGTTATTGGTTACTGCCCTTAAAGACAGGTGCTGCAAAGTATATTCTCTGATCAAGTTTCTGTATGCAACAGACTGTGAATGCAACTATAACCAGACTTTGATTTCAGCAGAATCCAGCCAGCAAGACTGAGTGTGTTAAGAAGACTTCAGATCCATCACAGTAAGCATCAGAGTGATAGCACAGTGCTTTAGCACCCTAAAATTAATTTTTCAACTACAGCTGAATCAAAAGTATTTTTAATGGTTAGTTAGTTTTTGTGATTTCTCATCAAGATGTTATCAATTGGTGATCAACAGGTAGTCCCTATTTTATGCTTGGCTTTGAATTCATGTTGTTCAGACATGCAATAGATATATCTACATCTATATCGTTATTTATACCTATAGTTATAATTGAGTCTCTCATGAAAGGTTGTAACACAGTTTTACATATCTTCACAGTCACCACTTTTTTGTTCAAATGTTAATTTTCTTGTGCTTCACACTTTTAATTCAAGAATATGTGATACCCACAAATGATAATTCACTCGTTTTATATTTTCTCTTTTTTACAACCACAAAATCTTTTCAATGAAACAAGTATACAACCTTTTCGGTTACACCCATATATTTATACATATAGGGTATGAATCTGTAACTGTATGAACTGAAACTACATAATGCATCCCAATCATTTTGAAAAGGGAGTGCTAATGGATGTACTCCCCCATAATCCCCTGTAGTGCTTGTTTCCAGTTATTAGAATAAGAATTTTATTAAAGTTTTCAAATTATTTTCCAGCTAGATGGAACTGTAACTGTAACTGAATAAAATGATAATAGTGTACACACACACACACACACACACACACACACACACACACACACACACACACACACACACACACACACACACACACACACACACACACACACACACACACACACACACACACACACACACACATGTTAGATATTATGAATATAAGGCTGAAATTAATTCTGTTGTAAATATGCTGAAAGGAAAAGCTTGCTTAAATGCAGAAACAGAGTTTAGTAATATGTGATCAGCAACCATACTAAATGACTGTGGCTTAAAAAAATAAGGAACTTGCTTATGAGTGTATTACACACACATCAAGAAAGCTGACTTCTTACAGACGTGACAAGAATGTAATCTGCTTTCACTGGACAACAGGACATGCTTTTCTAAGAAAGTTTAAAAATGTGCTTTTCTAATCCACAAGGCGTTTCCTTGAAGACAGTTTACTTATCAGCATTTGCACAAGAACAGATGTGTTAGCATTTGCGTCATCAAGGCAGTATCTTTCCAAAACCAAGATGATGTATGTTTAACTAAAATATGTATAAAAAGTCTGTATTAAATCTAGTTATGTTAGGGGTATGGTAAGGACACAAGTCCTGAGGTAAATGTTATATCTCTCATATCATCTGTACTATATGAGAAGTAAAGTTGGAGTCCACTGCCTGTTGTGCTTTCCCAGCTTCTCAAGTGACTTTGAAAAATTTCCAGCCATCTGCAACAACAGCCTGATCATCTGTTTTCTTGCTCACTGGTAAGACTTTTTTCTACGTCACATTTTTTTTGTATGGATGCTATTCGACAGTTTGGATATTGGACAGTTTGCATATTATAAGACAGTTTGGATATTAGACAGTTTGGATGTTTAATTAGACAGTATGGATATTTTCATACATAATTCAAGCAAATGTAAAAAATTGCAATGTTGGTACACACAGCATATTAGTAAATGTAAAACCTTAGTAGGGCAGGTTGATAGTAAGGCATTATGCAAATGTATTACAATATTTAACTGGTATCTTAAAGAAAATACATGCATGTCAGTATTGTGACTTTAAATCATTACTCTTATTAACTATATTTATTTAATTTTTATATACAAGAACTGTTTTGTTTACCTTTTGACTATGCTATGAGAATGTCAGTCATATGCTCTACTTTACTGTAGTACTGATAAATACATTACTTTAATTGAATGGAAGTTTTAAACATTTGAGAATGATTTGTATTTTACCATCCTACCATGTAAGCTTAACTATTTTCAAAACACAAACATATTATAAAATATATTTCTTTTGTACAGATCAGCTGTAGTTTCCTACTCTTTCCCAATGTATGAAGGAAGTCAGTCTCTGTCAGTTCAGCTAATCTATTTTCTTCATCTTGTAACTGTTGTTTAAGAGTCTCCTCATGGTTTGCCTGATATGTCTCAGGAACCTGTTCTGCTGAATCTGAAACTCCTATGCACTTTTGAAAAAATTTTTGTATAACTTGTCTAAACTTCCTGAACTCATTGTGTCTCTTTTTTAGAAGTTTACTACATTCCTTAGTAACAAAATGTACTAGGGGTTCTATCAGTAACTGATTTGACTCACATGTGACTTTGAAAAATTTCCAGCCATCTGCAACAACAGTCCGATCACCTGTTTCCTTGCTCACTGGTAAGACTGTTTTCTACGTCACATTTTTTTTTGTATGGATGCTATTCGACAGTTTGGATATTGGACAGTTTGCATATTATAAGACAGTTTGGATATTAGACAGTTTGGATGTTCAATTAGACAGTATGGATATTTTCATGCATAATTCAAGCAAATGTAAAAAATTGCATTGTTGGTATACACAGCATATTAGTAAATGTAAAACCTTAGTAGGGCAGGTTGATAGTAAGGCATTATGCAAATGTATTACAATATTTAACTGGTATCGCAAAGAAAACCATGTGAAATATGACAAATGTTTATTGTGTGCTTCAACAAAAATTGCATTTTGTGTATTATGTCATAAAAAAGTATTGCATCATATTGCTAAAATAATAGACTGTAAAGACAGATCTGTTTATGATAAAGAATTAACTAAGGCTAAAGTGTTTCCATTATATTCAGATGTTAAACAGTTATGTCCTGTCACTACATGTGAGTCAAATCAGTTGCTGATAGAACCCCTAGTACATTTTGTTACTAAGGGATGTAGTAAACTTCTAAAAAAGAGACGCAATGAGTTCAGGAAGTTTAGACAAGTTATACAAACATTTTTTCAAAAGTGCATAGAAGTTTCAGATTCAGCAGAACAGGTTCCTGAGACATATCAGGCAGACCATGAGGAGACTCTTAAACAACAGTTACAAGATGAAGAAAATAGATTAGCTGAACTGACAGAGACTGACTTCCTTCATACATTGGGAAAGAGTAGGAAACTACAGCTGATCTGTACAAAAGAAATATATTTTATAATATGTTTGTGTTTTGAAAATGGTTCAGCTTACATGGTAGGATGGTAAAATACAAATCATTCTCAAATGTTTAAAACTTCCATTCAATTAAAGCAATGTATTTATCAGTACTACAGTAAAGTAGAGCATATGACTAACATTCTCATAGCATAGTCAAAAGGTAAACAAAACAGTCCTTGTATATAAAAATTAAATAAATATAGTTAATAAGAGTAATGATTTAAAGTCACAATACTGACATGCATGTATTTTCTTTTTATACAACACACAAGAATAACAGGCAGACAACAGCAAATATAAATAATGTAAATATATAAATGTGTTTGTTAAGCTAATATCTATTTATTTGTTTACATTATTTTTTTATAATTGTATAGTAACACCACAACAAACAGTTAAAGTTCTGAATTTTAAAAAGAAATAAAATCACGGATGGTATTAGTTAAACAGTCTTTGTAAAATGAATGTCAGAACAGTTAAATAAATAAATAAAAATACTGAAATCAAAAGTTAAAAAAATATAGATGATTAAAGGAAAAATGCTAAAAAGGGTTAACTGAAATGTGAGCTCAGACCTTCCTAAACTGGATGAATAGTTACAGGAAATGTTGAAAAGATAAGATAAGAAACAAGACTGCTAGACAAGTGGCTTGAGTTTTCTAAAATGTTCACATGCAACACTATTTGGTAATTATAATAAAACATCACAATTGTGCATATATGTCACTGATAAAAATAAAAAAATAAAAAAAACCTTAGTTACATCAAGTATAGCCAACAGATGGGTTATAGTATACATACAGTTCAAATAAAGTATACAGGAGGGTACAAATAACTACTACTAGTAGAAATAGACAGCAAAGGCAACAGAAAACAAAAAATGATCAGATCAGACAAAGGTCTATAGTTTAATAACCTAATAAAGCAAATGTATAACCAAAGTGTTAGGCTGACATACATTATAAAACAAATAAACAATACTGCAGTACTACAGGGGGAGGGGTACTTTATCAGTTTTACACACTGTGTGAGCAGTATGTGTTGCAAAAGGGTCTGAAATAAAGGTAAGAGCAGAAGTTCCTTCTTAACAACACTCTTTCAGGGGGAGGGAAAAACAAGTATTAGTGTATTAGAAACTGGATTAAACCTGACAGGATACAATATTTTACAAGTTAATAGCTATCATAATGGTTATTATTGTATTGTTTAGTATTAAATTGTATTTACAACCTGTTAAACTGTAAAGTTATACAAGAGATGGTTTAAAAAAAACAAGAGATGGCTTAAAATTGATAACAGCTATACAAGAGAGAGAGTAAAGATATGTAAAAAATGTATCAAAATTGGTCACTATTTCAATATGTTTTTGGCAATATTAATGCTATTAAATTTGTAAGATTAGACTAAATTTACTTTATAGTCTTTGCATGTACAAATATAGAAGAATTCAGTACAAATTAAATTAATGTCTAGCAATGAATATGTGTGAAAAAACATATTTAAAAAAAATTGGGTTCAGGATAGCTGGTAGATTGAAATGAATGAATAGCAAACAATCTGTGTAAATACATACTGTACAGAATACATTGTAATAAGTTTAAAAGTAATTTGTCAAGTTGTAATATCACTGGTTTTACCCCAGTAAAATAATTGCTTTAAAATATTTATTATCTAAGCCCAATTCAGTACTTTACCAAGATGTTAATGGGCAGTTCAAATACATGACCACAATGTTATAAATGCTTGCAGTAGCACATGGTTCTTGTCTCTTATAGTTAATTCAACAAGTTGCAAAGAGTTAAATCAAGTTAAACTAAAGCAGACACAGCTCATAACTGATAAAATATTTTCACAGAATGGTCTGCAAAAGAAAAAGTTGTTAAATACATTCAGTTTTGATAGTAATACTTTAATATAATTGTATTAACTATGTAAAATTGCATTTTGATTTGTTGTATCAAAAGACTATATAATGTGATAAAAAATACATATCAGTATAAAATGTTTTGAGTATGTTTAAAAACAGAGGGAATTGTTAGATATTATGAATATAAGGCTGAAATTAATTCTGTTGTAAATATGCTGAAAGAAAAGGCTTGCTTAAATGCAGAAACAGAGTTTAGTAATATGTGATCAGCAAATATACTAAATGACTGTGGCTTAAAAAAATAAGGAACTTGCTTATGAGTGTATTACACACACATCAAGAAAGCTGACTTCTTACAGACGTGACAAGAATGTAATCTGCTTTCACTGGACAACAGGACATGCTTTTCTAAGAAAGTTTAAAAATGTGCTTTTCTAATCCACAACGCGTTTCCTTGAAGACAGTTTACTTATCAGCATTTGCACAAGAACAGATGTGTTAGCATTTGCGTCATCAAGGCAGTATCTTTCCAAAACCAAGAGGGTGTATGTTTAACTAAAATATGTATAAAAAGTCTGTATTAAATCTAGTTATGTTAGGGGTATGGTAAGGACACAAGTCCTGAGGTAAATGTTATATCTCTCACATCATCTGTACTATATGAGAAGTAAAGTTGGAACAGTACTTTAAGCTGCAACGTTTGTCCAGTTTGGTTTATTATAAAAGTTATTGGTTACTGCTCTTAAAGACAGGTGCTGCAAAGTATATTCTCTCATCAGTGTATATTCTGCAAACTTCTGTATGCGACAGACTGTGAATGCAAATATAACTAGACTTTGAATTTTAGCAGAATCCAGCTAGCAAATCCCACAGCAAGAGCAAGCAGCAAGTAAGAAGCAGTAAGCAGAGAGCTCAGTATATTTTTTCAATGGCAAGCCAGCCGAGTGTCTAGAGTACCATATAATTTTTCAACACACACACACACACACACACACACACACACACACACACACACACACACACACACACACACACACACACACACTATATGCATTTTAAATGGGTCTATATTAGAACATCGACTTTTTAAAACGTCAAATGTTCTAATATCGACCACTATTCAGCGAACGCTGACAATATCGAACATGCAGAGCAGCACATTTTTTCCCAGTGTTCTGCAGCTCCGCTATTTTCAGCGTTCTCTGAATAGGGGTCGATATTAGGACATTTGAAGCTGTGAATCTTCAATGTTTTAATATAGACCCATTTTAAATATATCATGAGTGGTTGAAAACTAAAAAGTGACTATTAAAAAACTGCAAAAAAAGCTAGTACCAATTTTGGCAAAATACAATTGTGAAAAGATGAAAATAATGCTGAAAATAATAAAATAATAAAATCAAAAGTGCTTGGGGGGGGGTCTCTCCTAAGGGCATGCAGGGAGGCTTATCCCCCTGCAAAAAAAAAAAGATTTACTCCAATTTTTCCTGAATGTTCTTTTGGTGAAACATTTTCAGAGTCTTTGTTTTCAGGGAAAGGGGTGTTGATCCATCAATGTGATTTTGTGGTATGTTCCCATTCAGAGCTGACAGCACAAACTTGCCGTTGTGGCTAGATGGGCAATAACATCTGCTCTTTGTGCATGCCTTCCTGGCTTAGATGGAGGGAGCATTGACTATGTCTCAACCAATCCAAGCTTGAGTAGCAGCCAATAAGCTGGTTAAGACAACCAACGAGGTAGAGGAGTGAAGAGACAAGGCCTGTTTGCCCTGTCAGTATGGGAAACTGAGGGGTCTGTTGTAGGATGTGCTTTCTGATAATGTTCCTTTGGTAAAGACCTAGTGGGAGCTGTCCCCACAAAGGGAGAGGTGGAGTTGCAAGAGAGGCTGCATCACTGGTGGAATTAAGTGATGACCCCATGTTGCACCCACTGCATACCCACCCTCAGATTATTAATGCGGTACAGAGGGTAGATAATGGCTCATACAGTATACATTCCATGCTTTGTCCCCAGAGTTGTGGCATGCAAGGAAGGTTAGGGCTTATGCTGTACCCATTACATGCCCTTCCAGAAAGAACTTATGTAGCAGAGAGGAGCATTAGAGAACATGTTGTACCCATTACATGCCCACCCTAAGAGTACTTATGTGGCACAGACAGGAGGTTAGGGCTCCTACCACACCCACTGTAGGCAGACTTCCAGATTACTTTTGCAGCACAGAGAGGAGATTAGGGCTCATGTTGTAGCCATTGCATGCCTACCTCCCAGAGTGCTTATGCAGCACAGAGAGAGAAGGTTAGGGCTTGTCCTATACCCATTATATGCTGACCAGCAAATTACATATGCAGCACAGGAGGGAGATTAGGGCTTATGTTGTACCTATTACATGCCTACCCCAGGAGTACTTATGCAATTGCAGAGGGGAGGTTAGGGAATATGCCACACCCATTGTATGCTGACCCCCACAATACTTATGAAGCAAAGAGGGGCGGTTAGGGCTCACGCTGCAATCAATGCATGTCCACTACCATGAGTTTTATGCAGCACAGAAAGTAGGTCAGGGTTACATAGTAGTAAAAAAAATCCATTAACAATTGCTGATATGATGCCTGTACCACAATCATCTCTTCCCAAAAATGTAATGAGTGGACAACAGTTGCAAGAACTGTGTGTTAAAATATAAATGTTTAGTTTACAGTCGTGTTCCCTACTCACAACTTACTGCAACAAACAGGATATTATCAATATGCAGTTAGAAATGTCTAAAGACCTTATGTTCAGGTCTACAGAGATAGTTTAGATCATAGATGGAAACTATATGTATTTGTTATGTGCTACTTCTCAACTTTTCCTGAGTTTATAGAATATTCCTGATTTTCCCTTGTATGCCATGCCCTCATAAAATTTTCTTTTAAATTAAAGAGGATTAGAGTCAGTTAGTAATGTCAGACATTAGACTTCCATGCGTCCTACTGCACAGAAGAATTAATGTTGCATGCAAAACCCGTCATTCTATTAACTTTTTATGTGAATTAACGTTGAATTTAAAAATTGTCCCTGATTTTGGGCCCTTGGCCCCACCTCCCATTATTTTTAACTTTGCTTAAAATTCTTGAGCAAAGAAGTTGAGATGTATAATGCAGTAAATTGTATTAGAATCTGCTGCTCATTTTTTAGCAAAGAAATGGCAACCCTTCCCATAAAAGTGTCCTGCCTCCTTAACCTGACAATCTGGTTCTAGAACACATGCATCAGCAGCAATGGAAACACTGATTTATGTTCAGATGGGAAGCTTTTCTTTGTTGTCTGATATTCAACAGTAGATGGTGATAAAGTTGTCAAGGTTTCTTCCACATAGTGCCATGGACAAGTGTTCAGTCCTTAACTCTTGAGTACTGTCTGTGTAGAGTAAGCATGTCCTCTGTGTGTGTGTGGCGGTTTTCTCTTACTTCCCAAAAACATGGTGCTTGACTAAATGTTCTAAACTGCCTATGGGTATTACATTTACTTCTGCACTTATGGTTCTGGCCATGTCTGAACTTGTTCAGAAGTAGAACAGTTCATTTACGTGGTTGATAAACAAAACATAGTTTTAGTTATTTCAGGTGGTATAGAGCTTAAAACGCAGAAAATGTAATTAAGATCGGGAGAAAGAATATGGAATTTTTACGATGCACATCAGTTCAGATACCCCTTCATGGCACAGCTACATGTACTCTAGAATGAAGACTGAGATATCAATCTACATGGTTCTTATGTATCCTGCCTGTCCTACAATGATGCCTTGTATCACAAACCTGATATCATAAACCTATGTTAAGCAGAGCATCGCCTCTGTCCTTTTACAGACAGTGCTTTGATTTAATTGCTGAAATACTGCCAAATAAAGATATCTTAAACATGTGCTGTAACATATAATTAACTATAATAATTGGTACTTTTCATAAGTTCACAATACATTACGGCCCCCTTTAGAATGAGTGGTATGTGTACCATGTGTGCTACTGGGGGAATTATTTTAGACTGTAATGCCTACGAGACACAAAGGTATTTTCAGGTGGGACTAAGGGCTATGACGTTGGCTAGCTGTTAGTCTCCCTGAGACTCATATTAAATTAAAAGAAACTGCCATGAAGAATAACGTATGTTTTTACAGAAGGCACTTCATTTTATTTTAAATGAGAACGGGATGTCCATTTTAGGGTGTTTACTTACTTTCCCTAATTCATTCCCACAGATTAGTAATATAGTGTAACTATATATCATATATCCTGGACCTGCTACTTGTTAGAAAACAATGGATTACACATAATTTGAGAGGTAAAACTTGTCATTCCCTAACAATAAGTTCATAAACTGCACAGAAACACAGATCAGTGCAGCTAACAAAAACATCTGAAAAAAGGTTCACATTTGTATTACAAGTAAGTGGTGGAATATATACATATATAATATGTCTTTACATATTAAAGCAATTTTATTGAAGATATGTAATTAATCATTTAGATATGCTTCATGTGATTCTTTTCTTTCTAAGATGTGTCTCTTCTGAACAATAAACCACTGCACTTTACAAAACTATACTTACACAATTAATTGCAAAAGTGTTACCATCTTCACGAGTATGTGCTTGCACTATGCATTATAGACCTGCACCTACTGACAAAGCTCAGCATAGAGCTAGGAAATGAATGAATGGCAAATTATACAATGGAGTTATATTAAAAAGACAAGACATCTTTTTAATACAAAACCATTCTATAATAGTAATAGAGTTTGCATGTAATTCATAGAATTTTTCCCACTGATGTGGCTATAATTTGTTCTTTTCAGCTGCACCATCATGACCAAACAGCACTCTAAACTATTGCTATTGCATATTGCCATAAAGTGGCTCATGTAAATTATGTGCTGATTACTAAAATTAAAAATGACCATTGGCCACTGAATGTTCACACCATCACCCAAGGCTAGTAAAACTCATTTGTCCATAACTGGTACTCATGCTGTGACCTCAGTAATGTTGATATGCTTTGATTAAACGTTTATCAGCATATACATATGTAACCATTTTTATCAAAGAATTATCAGTTTGTTACAGAAGCAGTACTGCTTGATAACCTAGCACATGTCAGAACTAGAGTGGACTGCTTTCAATGAAAAAAAACACACCAGAAACAGAAACATTTCTACTATACTGCCCCATCTCAGTAGTTACTCCGTACTTCTCTGTTGTAATGTGCTTTTGAAATTTTGCTTGCTATGCAATACCGTGTGTTTAGTCAATCTGTAAGCAGTTATTGTATGACCTTTAATAAGACATCTTCAGTACTTTTGACCCATTAAGTGCAGTCTGTATGTTATGCCAAAGATGACAGAATCATCACAAGTTTGCACAAAAGCTGGTCAGTGATAGCTTAGCAGTCGACTGCACTATGTAATGATAGTGCATCCTTTCCTTATGAAGGACATTATGCTCTGGTTATTTAGGAAAAGTTACATGTTCATTTGTTAAATATTAGGAAGATAATCTGTGAAGAGAAACTGACATTCACATGCAGAAGGAGAGAACTGAACACTTGACAGCAGTAGACCTATTTCAGGATTTTGGGCTGTTACAGGAAAACAGAAATAAAAACACATATTATAAACCAATAATCAATGGTAAAAGGTCTGGGTTATGTTGGATTTACTTACCCCCGAATCACCTTTGTAATGAACTCCTTCTTTTTTTTACTTACCATTACTGCTGACTTCTGGTAGCTCAATGCTTGCACCGAATAGCAGCTACTTCACAGCTCTCATGCTTTGGCAGACTCCCTAATCTGTCTAGTGTCAGGAGGATCTCCTTCCCTAGAGTGTACCTTTCATATGAAGCCTCCCCAACTCTGTGTCCGGTCCCAGGGTATGCACCAAATGGCACTGTAGTGTGTAGTCAAGCGATGCGCTGTCATACTGCAGCCAGTGAGATTTTTTCTTGTCCTAATCCCCATCCCCATGTTGATGCATATTGTGTGTTTGATAGATGGACCATGAGGTGCATCCTCAGGGTATACCCCCAGGGCTGCACTGCCCAAACCTTCACAGCTTCCCTTCCCACCACAGAATAGTGACCCTACTTTAAGCCCAAGTCTCCACCAGGTCTTCATGAGATGATATACCTAGCAAGTTTAATTCCCCCAGGATAGGTGTGTAGTCTGTTTAATTGCCCCAAGATAGGAATGTCTATTCTCCCCTACTGTACTGTCAAGCTTCCCAACTTGGGTCACCTACCTTGGCTGCAACCATGGCTTTATCCCTCCATGCAAGTGGCACTATACCCTTGTGATCAAATCTGACTAATTATTAATAAATCCCATGACAGCCCACAGCCCCTGGCACAGACCACTGAATAATAATGTATGTTATAAAATCACTATATAGATGCACAAAGAAAGAAATGCAGAATGAGTTTAAAGTACATGAAGTCAGGGCTTGAGCAAGAAAGAGAGAGAGAGGTCTGTTTCAATTGTTCTGTTACAAATGAGTGACTAAAACAAATTATGAGATCTTGTAGAATCCAGGGTTTTGTTTAGTTTACTTGTAAAATGACAAAACAGAACTAAATTCTTAGTCACCATGAATGTAAGTCGTAAACATTTCTTTGTTTTAGTAAAAGTGCTTGCCTTCTATTATCTTGCGACTGACTTTCTTGGTTCACTTCCTCGAAATGGCAAGCTGCCAATTTTCTACTAGCCTGATCCTATTAAATTACATATCCCTCCCAGAACCCTACCTTTAACCCTAAAACTCACATCTGGTCCTTAACTCTAACCTGAAACTTCACTCCCTAACCCTAATCCTAAAACTCTCACTCAGTCCCACAGCCTAATATTTATGTGATTGCTTCCCAGACCTAAACTCCTCTATTGCTCCCCAACCCTAAACTCCACTTCCTGTCTCTAAACCTAAATTCCCCAATCACTCTCTAATCTAAAAACTTCTTTCTGCTCCTGAAAGCTGAATTCCTCAACTGATTCATAACACTAAACTCCCCTCCTACTCCCTGTCTAAATTCCCAATCATCCCTAGCACTAAACTTCCTAATCCCTCTCTAACTCTAAGCTCTCTCCTGCTTATTAAAGCTAGATTTTCCAAATACTATTTAACCATTTAACTTACTATTGCTCCCTTAATGTAAACCCAAACCCCACTCCCTAGCTGTAAACCCCCCTTGTCACCTAGTAAACTTAAATACTAACCTTCCACACAGTCCCAGTTCCTCCCCATGGATGCTACTCTTGTTTTGATTTAACTTTGCTACATGATCAGGTAGCAGCTCCACTCTCTCCTGCATGACTGCCACTCCTTGCCAGAACACAGGCTCAGATATAGGCACGAGCTGCACTCCATGTGAGCAGTAAGGCAGTGGAATTCACAACTGCAGGATTACAGCCTGTAAACAGTCAGGACTACTAGCCACAAGTGTAGCTTTTCAGGGGCAACCTTGGAGTACTGTCTGGTAACGTGAGCTGCTCAGAGTCATACAGCAGGCAAACATAGGTGGAAGGAATGAAAACATATACTTTTGACAACAGAAGTCAGGTCATTAACACCACAGAGCCTTAATCCCCTGCGCTAACTGCCAGTTACTAAACATAAATGAGTAAATAAATGAAGATAAATACTATTTTTTGGGAGACTCCAGTTACAATGTAAACGTATACTGAAGAGTGCCCTTTATAGTACCTACGATGCATGTATCTATGTATCTACTGTACACCTCATTGCAACTCATTTATCAGACATTGATTTATCCTGAATTTAACCATGTTCTCCTTCTTTCATTCATTCATTTTCTGGTTCCTGTTTTATATACAGTTCAGGCTTGTGAGGGAGCAAGAGCGTATCCTGGGTGCAAGGAAGCATGCACAAAAACACTAAGTCACATATAGCACACACGTAAGTCCAATTTGGAGAATGATCTGTTCAGCTACAGCATATTTTGGGGGGGGGGGTGGAGGAGGAAACTAGAACATCAGATAAAAACCACCATGTGCACAAGAAGAACATGTAAACTCCATTTAGTACATACTCCATTCAGAAACTTATCTGAGGCAGCAATGCAACTCACTGTGTCACTATGCTGTTTACCCCTGAATGCTATTATACTTAAAGCATATCCGCTAATTCAACTGTTCAGTGCATCAGAAGGCAATTAAAGAGAGCGAGAGAGAAATCTGAAATAGACTTTTTTCTTGGAATTCCAGAGTCTGTCCCAAAGAACTGTTCATTTTTAGACTTGAAAGCATCCACAGTACAGTGGCTAGTTCAATGCATGTAAAAGCCTTGAATATATAACATTTTTTATAACTCTACTATCTTCTAGACTTGTGATTTCTCTTCTCTTTTCTTCCTAATACATTTCCTCTTGTATTCATCCACTTTTTCTAATCTTCCTTCTTGAAACACCTCATGTCGTTCTCGTTTATTTTTCAACCTATTTTACTAAATTTCTCCTCACAGACTCAGCTCTCTTTTCTGCCCCACCAGGCTGCCTACTATTCTAAACTACAGCATAAGAGTTGCATAATTTCTAACCTTAACCTTTCTCTTATTATTTACTTGTACATCTTCTGCAGATTCCATTTGATTTACACTTCCTCATCAATCTTATAATAGTTTGAATACTTTAAATACCACTCCTCATTGCTCCCTTTAATCTGTTTCCTTCTTTGCTGTCCTGCACCTAACTTATCTTGCCAGAAATTATAACACTCCTCTCTCCACTTCATCCATTTACACTCTTCCTCATCTTGTACATTAGCCCCTTTCATCATCATCTACTGCTTTCCCCAAAGATTTCTCCCATTTTTTAATCTCTCCCTCTTATATCTTTGTCGGTCACATGGACACACGATGGAAATCGTACCGGTTTCTTTCTCACCCCACATCCGTCGCTGGAACATACTGCTTTCGCTTCACTGCCAGTTTAGGACATGTTTCATAATGTAGAATATTCTCATTTGCTGATCCAAACCATGATACCTTTCATAATTGCAGTCTCATCTCCACTTATTTTTCATTCTAGCCACTCCCATTAAACTCTTCTTTTTCTTCCAGCTTTCCTCAGCTGTCCTACCTCCTAACCTGTGTTTTATCATCTTCGTATAAACAGATCTTCTTTTCTGACCATCACAATCCTGCACTTTTTACTATCTCTTGTCTTCACCTTTTACTACATCACCCTTACAGCTACCATATTCTGTTCACAAAGCAAGCAGTCCCCCTTGTTTACATTATACTTTTACTTTAAAAATTCCATCTCACAGAAAGCATGGCTTCCTTTAACCTTACTTCCCAACATCACTAATTCTCCCAGTCTCACACACCTTCCACTTTTTAATTTGTACAATCTTTACTCATTGTAGTGTTCTTATTACATCTGATTTCTTTCTTTTTCCCAGCTCCTTTTCCTGCTTTTCTTCTCTCTCTGTAAGTTCACCGTTACCCTTTCCCTAATTCTTTCCAGATATCCACATTCCAGTCACAACTGTCCATCATTCTCCATCACTTTTCCCTCTTTTCTGCATTATCTAGGCCCTTCTTCATTCACTGATATTGACTGCTTCAGAACATTGCACTAACTATATGGCATCCCTCTTCTCTCATTCACACTTCCACTTAGTACAGACTGCCTAATCTTATTCTGTTTCACCTTCCACATATAACCATATATATGACCTCTTTGTCCCCGTTAACATTTTGTCTTCTGCTTCCAGTGGTGGACACTGAGGCGCTAGAAGTTCTTTTTATTTATTTTAATTGTGTTATCATTTTAATGCATTGCAGGTAATGTTAGGTGTGCACATTACTTTAGCTATATTGATTCTACATGAAAGAAATGTTGATGTTTAGTACTGCTTTACAAAAATAAAATCTCCAAAGCCCTTCTTTAAATGGTTGATTATTACCACTGTTTGTTCAAGAGTGATGAATATTTTAGTTCCTAAGCATGACCCCCCCTTTCACAGCCTGGATCACTCCCTGCATCCTGAAATTCTTGCATGCTGTCATTCTTGGGGGGATGGCACAATGGTTACAATCTTTATTTCACAAGTACAAGGTACAGAGTTTGATTCTGACCTCTGGTTATTGGCTAGGCTTGTAATAATCAGCAAACTGACAGCCTAGTATTTACCTATTTTCTCTTTGTTGCACTTCATTCCCTCCTCCCTCTCACTTCTCCACTTCTATAGAACACTTTCTACACTTCACTCTCAACTGTCTTCATATCTACACCATCTGTTACACATTCATTAAGCAAAAACTTAAAAACAGAACCACTCAAGTTCTCACCTTCCGTATCTTTTACCTATCTTGTCAGCACTGCACTGAAACAAAAAAAGATTATGTGAACAAGTTTGCAGATGACTGCAAGCTGGGCACTGTCATCAATTCCCCTAGTGATGTGGACATCCTCCAAGAGGGTCTCACTCAAGCAAATGACTGGTGCCAGAAACATGGCATCAAACTAAATGCCAAAAAATGCATCATCATCCCCTTTGGGGAGAGTGACATCCCCACAAATTATCACATTAATAACAAGGTCCTAAGCACGCAATCAATCATGAGGGACTTGGGCACCCAGGTTGATAGCAAACTGACTTTTGATCACCCTATTGCCTCCATTGTATAGAAAGCTTTCTACATGGCCCACCTTATTAGGAAGAGTATCTGATCCAAGGACAAGGAGGTTGTAACATCCCTTATAAGACCCATTATTGAGTACAATGCCCCTTTTGGCATGTACCTCACAAAGCACATGCAGCAGCTGGACAGACCACATAGATTCCTCATCAGGAGAATCCAGGTCCTCAAACATCTACCCTACACAGATAGGCTAAAAGCCCTGTCCCACTACTCAGTCTCATACAGACTCCTAAGAGGTGACCTCTGTCTGGCATACAAAGCTATCTCGGATCCCGCCTTGATGGGACTGCTGCATATCCGCAAGTCAAGCTCCACTCGAGTAACCCGCATATGCACCTTGTCTGTGACATCAATAGGACTTGTTGGCGGGACAGATTTTTGTTCCAGAGACTCCATCTTCTGTGGAATAGACTCCCTCTCCACGTCAAGCAGAGTACCTCATTAACCCTTTTTAAGCGTGACCAGGACAACTGGATGGGGAATAGAAAATACAACTCTGGGAATTCATCTGTGTCCCTGCTTGACAGGGTTATTGAGTGCTGACTTGTTGGAACATGGTTTAAATTCTTGGCTAGGCTTGTTAAGGCCTCAGGGCCAATAGCCTAGTAACTTCCTAGAATCCTATGATCCTGTGATGGTAAACTATCCAGTCTTTTGCTCCTTTCCTGTCAGACACTTCTCAACTCTGAAATAACAAACGAACTGCTGGCTCCAATAAAGGCTGTCCCTCCAAAATGTTCCTCTTTTCAGGGAAACAGGTCGATCACAAGAACTTCATATAACCAGTAGAACACACGTAAAAATGTCCAAAAGTAAAAGTTCATTCACCTACAAATAAAAAATAAAATAATAAATAGATTAAGCACTTTCATCTCCACTCGGGAGACTTCATCAGAATCAAACTCCAAAAAGCTGTGCATATTTTATATAAGACCAAATTTCATGTGGGGGGAAGGTTACTATTCATTCACAAAGGAATTTTAATATATACAACTATACAGATTTATTTATTGATGAGAGTTATTTCTTCCTGTTTTTAAAAGGTTTTACATTTGTGCCAGTCAAGAAACCTAAATTAGAGGATATAATTTTGGATATAAAACTATTTACAAGGAAACTGAATTTGGAACATATATTTAATGATGGTTTTAATACCACCAAAGGTACCAAGTTGATTAAGAGAAGTACATGCAATCCACTGTTGCAGCAGGATATACAAAACTTTGAGATGTGTGTACCCAGTTTGATAAAAAAATGGCTATAGGAAAAACAAGGAGTCTTGTTCTAACCTGTCTTTAAAAGAAAAGACGCTACTCAAGGAATTAAATGAAAATGATAAAATTCGAGTTATGAAACCAGATAAGGGGGGTGGGGTGGTGTTGATGGAACAAAGGGATTACACAATACAAAAATGCTGGATATATTGAATACTGATAACATGTATGTAGTGGTATCTAGGAATGAACTTAATATATCTTACAAAAAGATTGATTTAACCCTGGAGGACAACTTGATGCAGGGGTTGATTGATATGCAGTTATACCAGTTTTTGAGGGTACCAAGGCCTGTTATTCTGGCTATTTTTGGGATTCCCAAAATACACCCCTGAGACCCATTGTCACCTCCCAGGGATCAAAAACGCAACCACTAGCAATTTATGTGGATACAAAAATAAAAAAAAAATATTCCAGATACCCACATATTTTAATTGATTCATGGGATTTTTTTAATAAAATTGGAACAACTGAATACAAAGACAACATAATATTTTTAACTATTCATGTAAAAGATTTGTTTTTGGCGATACCCCACACAACAGGCTTAATGTGGTTTGAGGAGATGCTGGTTGAATTTGCTTTTTTATCATCTGATGAGTTTAAATTAGTTCTGGAAAACATGGAGATGAAACTAAAATACAATTATATCTACTTTCAAGGAGAATTGTATCACCAAATAGACGGGGTTGCCATGGGGTCTTCCTGTGCCCCCATTTATGCTAGCATTATTATGTTATACTGGGAAAAACACTTTGTATTTAATCTGAGTATTATAAACACATCCTTGGTTATTATCGATCTTTGGCTGATATATTTATTTTATGGCGAGGAACTAGTGAGTTGATCTCAGATTTCATGGAATATTTAAACCACACCACAGGGTTTTTACAATTTACACATGAATTAGGGGTGGATGAGACCCATTATCTGGCTGTAAAGTTATCCAAAGATTATATTAAAAAAGCTTATAGGTCTGGTATATTTAGAAAAGAGTGTTTTTCTAACTCATACTTGCACTATGAGAATGACCACCCATATACTCTTAAAAGTAATACTATAAAGGGACAAATGGTTAGAACAGAAAGGATGACATTGGATAAAAGAAACTTTATGAATGAAATTGACTATATCCACACCCTGTTTAGGGAAAGAGGATACCCAGACAATTTAATTAATGCCATCAAAAGAAGTATTGTATGGGGGTGGGGATCCACCTACTTACCACTATTGACTAGTGGATTAATAGTTGGTGCCAAAAATGTTTTGGGAGGGACCAAACAGATTGTATCACAATTACCATATTTAACACTTACACACTACATTAATACTGGATGGGTGAAAAAAATGTATAAATTATACTTGGGATATGTTTAGAAGGATGCCCACCAAGGTGGAGTTTTTCCAGAAACCCCTGAGATATAGTTTTAAAAGAAACTACAATTTAAAGAATATATTAGAAAAGAAAAAGGCAGTTAGTAGAGAGGGGGCATGTCCCAAACTTGGTACCTTTAAATGTGGCAGGTGTTCCCAATGTCCCTTTATAGCAGGAATGAAAGATTTAGATATACCCAGCCAGTATTTGTTACAAAATTAAGACTAGGACATACTCCAGTTGCTATATACTAAAGGAGTGATGTATTTTGTTTATTGTACTGTATGTTGGTCATATTACATTGGGAAGATGGAGCGTAACTTGAGATTATGTATATATGAACATGTGTACGATATTAACAGGAAAAATGTGAATAACACTCTATACAGATATTTGTCAACATGTAAAATGGCCAATTACAAATTCTGGGTATTGGAGGAGGTGAAACTGAATGGGGGGAGGGCGACTGGGAGACCAGATTAGAATTTCGGGAAATAGTTTGGCAGTTAAGGTTGGATGCATGCAACAGCCCAGGGCTAAATAATCACATATCTATTACCCCAGCACCTAAAATACTAGCATCCAACCCCAAAAGATCAAACCCACAATAATAAAATGAATATATATAGTATACACATGTACATATTGGTTGGTATCCACTTCTATATCCATTTTTTATATATATATATTTTTATATATGTATTGTATGTTTTATATATATATATATATATATATATATATATATATATATATATATATATATATAATTTTATACTCTGTATACATATATATATATATATCTATATATGTATATATATATATATATATATATATATATATATATATATATATATATATATATATATATATTTATATTCAATTTTTATACTTGTATTTATACTTATACATATTTTACAAATATATAATAGTTTTCATCTGTTTTTACAAAGTGTATTGTTGGTTCACTCATATAGTAGTTTAAGTATCATGGTGTTCTAGCAATATTTTGTTGCTTCCATAGATATTAGGGTCCCTGTAACAGTTAGTCTCACTAATATTAGGTTTCAGGAATGTTACATTCTGTCTGCAAACTGTTCACCGTTTTACAAAATGTTTTTTAAAAAAGCATTATGAACTTGTCTTATACCACAAATTGTTTTGTATATATTGTTATGTATTACTAAGAAATGCCTCTACACCTATATGTATCAAGTACTTACCCGGTGATGGATTTAATTGATTTATTGATTGGCCAATGAAATGAAATGTGGTCTTATAAAACATGCACAGCTTTTTGGAGTTTAATTCTGATGAAGTCTCCCGAGTGGAGATGAAAGTGCTTAATCTATTTATTATTTTATTTTTTATTTTTTATTCTTTGTGTGTAAATAAACTTTAACTTTTGGACATTTTCATGTGTGCTCTACTAGTTATATGAAATGCTTGTGATCGACCTGTTCCCCTGAAAAGAGGAACATTTTGCAGGGACAGCCTTTATTGGAGCCAGCAGTTCATTTGTTATTTTCTTTTTTGTGGTTTGTGCAACCTGCACTTGTGATTACTTCTCAACTCTGCCCTGTTGAACACTGCTTCATTCTCAGAATCCTAGCACAGCACCTTTGCCCATCTTCTAAACATTCTCTCTATTCTGTTTCTTTAATAATTCTTAGTGAAGAACAAAACACTGAATCAAATGCTTTTTTCAAATGTCCTCCATTCCCAAATTTCTTTAATTGTTCTTATCAAAGAAGAAAAAAACACTGAATAAAATGCTTTTATAAATCCCTATCCCATTTCTTTAATCATTCCTGAGAAAAATAGAGGCTCCCTATTGAAATGTTGAGTACCAAAAGACCAAAACTGCAAGAAAAGAGTGAATATTGAGCAAAGCTTTTCTCCTTTAACCCTATTTCCTTGCAGGTGGACAAGCTCCTCCAGCACACAAGTGATGTAGGAAGCAAGCCTCCCTACAACTCCTGAACTTTTTTACCTGTGATTGTCATACTTTGGAGACAAGGGAATATTATATGAAATGGCAATCTTGGACTTAGTGTGCGTGCGCACGCGTGTGCGTGTATGTGTGTGTGTGTGTGTGTGTGTGTGTGTGTGTGTGTGTGTCTATATATATATATATATATATATATATATATATATATATACATACATATATATATATATATATATATATATATATATATATATATATATACACTTATTTATTACATACACATACTAAGTACAGATGTTTGGTCATTTCATTCATATTCTGGGACTCAGCTATAGCTGAATCAAATGTTATCTTAAATCTCAAAAAAAAAATTAAATAAAAAATACCAGCCCAAAAATTCCCTTTCCTTCTTTTTTCTATATTCACCAAAAACTATACCTGCAGCCATCAGTTCTCTACTGACCACCTCCACTTAACAAAACCCACCTGCATTTCCATCACCATTGGAGGGGTACTCATGCCATTTCAGGGAAGGAAATTTCAGCAAGTGACACTAGCATAAAATTAAATTGCTAAATTGCTGAAAGTTACTTTCTGTGAACTTCAAAGTATATTTTTCATGGTGGGGGACAAGTTCCCTATTGTCCCATGAAGGGTGGAGGACACTTCTCCACTTCCCAAACATAATTTCCTAGTCTATTGTCACACAGCTTTGAGAAACGTGGAAACTCCATTAAAAGTGACTTTCAGGGAAATTACTTAATTGTATTGGCCCTTGCAGAAAATGGTTTTGTACAACTGATTGACTTCCCACAGGACATACCATAATAATTGCAGACTCTTTAAAATAAATTGTAATGCACTTATTCATGACCTTCCAACTTCCAACCATGACCACATCTGTGCACAAGTGTTTTTGTCGTTATATTACATTGACCGCTATAATTATAATGGTACTGACATGCCAGGTGTTATCTCTTTACTGAACATAGATTAAACAGTTGAAGACAACAATTTCATTAATTTAGAAGTTTGAAATTTCATTATATTAACTTTGTATTATGATACTATATTGCATTTCTTACTGTCTGTTGCTTAATTATCTGTAATTTTAATGCGAAACCAGGTTTCTGGGTGTAATGAAGTATTTTAAATAATGTCAGGCCTTCTTCTTAATATAGAATGTCCTACTCAGCTGCTACTTAGATTTGTACTATTTCTCTTGATAAGCTTTAAATGATTTTGCACATCTTATTTATTTATTTATTTTTTGCACATGAATGATGAGTTATGAGGCTGCTGCAGATCATTATGTATGAACAAATTAGTATTGCATATGGTTCTGATTTTGGTTTTAACAATTTTACTACTTAAAACAATTGTTTGACAGTCATGAAGCTGAGAAAAGCCAAGGAAGATATGGGGACGGGTGAAGCATCAGTCCACAATTAAAGTCATAAAAAGTAAAGAATTAAATCAGAAGATGCACAGAAAAACAAAGCTTTGGAAGAAAAAGTTTTGCCAAGAAGGAATGAACAACCAATATTTCTGGGAGATGGGTGGCACTTCAGTCTTTGAATGAAATGGTTAGGTATAAGTGATCCATCAACCAGAGTCATGAGGTTAAAAAAAACAAGTAAACAGTGACAATACCTCACCAAACCAAAAGGCCAGAAGGCACAAAAAAGTTGCAGGATAAAATAACTTGATAATTTATTTGTAAAAATAATATTATTTATTTATTTGCATTTGTTAACCGGGTTGGTGCAGCGGGGTAAGAATTACCCTTTTTCAGTGGAGACCCGAGGGGAAAAGCCCCAAACAGACATACAAATGCATACGAATAGAGACAAATTAACAATATTACAGAGGAAAACAATATTATGGGTACAATGGATAAGAAAAACAAACAATGAAAGTTTGAGAATATGAGTAAGGTAGGCCAGAGGCATGCATGCAAAAGATTTATGAAAAGGTGTTCTGAGCAAGATCTCTGAATTAAGTTAAAGTAGGCAAAGAAATTATGATTTAGGTGTGGAGTTAGTAGTGTGGGAGTTTTAGGTGGGAGCATGTGAAGGACATTCCCACTTGGAGGAGAGATGGGAGAGAAGCATGGATTTGAAATTGTTGTGGTTAGGTATATTACATAGTGGTGTGGGGAGATTGTTCCATAGTTTGGCTATAGTGTGGGATAGTAGTAGTTTACCAGTTGGGTGGATGGGTTTGTGTACATGCAGGAGGTTTTGGCCTGTGGATCTCAGGGTACGGGTAGGTGTGTAGGGTGTTAGAGGTTTAGCAAGAGAGATTTATTTTATTTAATAAAATAAACATGTGACCGCTTTCATTTAACAAATGTAAATTTCATCAGACAGATTAATAAAATCAATCTGAAATTTCTGATGAAACTACAAATATTATCTCAAGAAAATGAACCCCTCACGTCCCATAGTAAATTAAAGTTCTCTGAACATATAAATATATATATATATATATATATATATATATATATATATATATATATATATATATATATATATATATATATATATATATATATATATATATAAAGCATTCTAAACATTTGTAACTATGCCAAACTGTTATACATAAATCATAAACCTTAAATAATGTGTAAATGAATAAATAAATGAATAAATAAATGCATACATGTTGTTCTTAATGCATCTGGAATATAGAGAATACACATCTTATAAATGTTGCAAAAAATTTATATACATATATCTATCTATATATATATATATATATATATATATATATAGGATCACTACAAAATATTGAATTACGGAATCCCAAGACTCTGAAAACCTAAGAGCAGAATCTTGAGATTCCGTAATCTTGAAAGTAAAAAAAAAAAAATAATAAATGTCAAAAAAAAAATGATTTAAACAGGTGTATGCAGGGGGCAAGCCCCCTGCACCCCCCACACCCCCAGCAACTTAACTATACCATCTCCGAGATCGCATTACAGTGGAGTGAATGGTAAAATTTCCCTTCCACTCTGCACTGCACTATTTTGCCGTTCACTCCACTGTGGTGTAATCTCAGAGTTGGTATATTTAAGTTGGAGGGGGTGTAGGGGGTCACAGCCTCCCATGTGGGGGCTAGCCCCCCTGCATATGCTTTCTAAAATGTTTTTTTTTTTGTTTTCGAGATTACGGAATCTCAAGATTCTGGTCTTCAGTATTCAAAGTCTCGGGATTCCGTAATTCAGTATTTAGCAGTGATCCCATATATATATATATATATATATATATATATATATATATATATATATATGGGATCCATACTAATGCACTTACATCAGTTTCACCCAAAGTGAAACCGCCAATCATACATTCGCGAAAATCAGGGAGGAATGGCTGTTGCTGAGATCGTAGTACAGTGTGGATGAGGGAATATTCTCTTTTCCCCACTGCAGTGCAATCTCGGAGTGAGAATATAAAAGTAAGGTGGGTGTGGGGGGCACAGCCCCCCCTGCGTAAATGTTAGTTATGTTTTTTTTTTTTTTTTTGTGTTTATTTTGGGGAATTTAGCGAAAGCACTTTTTTGGTTAAAAGCGCTTTCGCTAAAGTGTGTTCGGTGAATGTGGATTTGGACTATTGAACTTTCATTCAATAGTCCTAAATCCATATATATATATCCCTACAATAGGAAATGATTTCATACTATTTATTCATGCTAAATATCATGCTGCCCCTTCAACTATTTTGTTTCTTTTTAGGGCTTTGAGTTTTAAAACAGGTGTAATGGAAGTTATTTCATTGATGCCTGGCTATTTGTCTGCTCTCATTAAAACCTGCCATTTTAGTTCTTTCACTTCCAAATGGACACCCCCATGGTCTCTTTTCATCTATGGCCACATGGTCAATGGAGCCATGGGGTTCCCAGAGTATAGCCTGAATGAAACTGGAAAGGCAAAATACAATGTTTAAGCATGTTGCAACAGAGAGTAAGCAACATCAAATGCCTGCTTGGTACACCTGTAAAAAGGCAGTTGAAAAGTAGAACAGCAACTGAATATAGCACAGCCATTTGCATTTCTTTGAGAAGGAATACAACATGACTCTTGGAAGATTCTAGCTGAAGAGTTTACTAGAAGAGACTATGGAGCAACAGGAAGAGACCTGAAGATTTATTTAGAGGGTACCTGAACTTTGCTTGAGATTGCCCAGAAACTTTGATGGATAGGAAATCAAAACTGTAAAACTTTATTTTTAAAGAAGCTTTATTTCACCTTTTAAACTTGACAGTGACTAAAGTTCAATGAACTCATGGTTCTGTCTCCAGTATATGTCACCTACAACAGTGTGTGTGTGTGTGTGTGTGTGTGTGTGTGTGTGTGTGTGTGTGTGTGTGTGTGTGTGTGTGTGTGTGTGCGTGAGTGCATGTGTGCGTGTGCGCGTGTGTGTATGCCTGTGTGTGCGTGTGTGTGTGTGTGTGTGTGTGTGTGTGTGTGTGTGTATGCGTGAGTGCGTGTGTGCGTGTGCGTATGCGTGTGTGCGTATGCGTGTGTGCGTTTGTGTGTGTGTGTGTGTGTGTATGTCTGTGTGTGTATTGAGAGAGAGAGATGTATAATGTCCGTGTGTATTTGTATACATATGATTATACCAGCAATTCCAATATCGAATGGAATACACACTGAATTACAATCCATCGAAACTCCAAAGTGGGATTTAACAAGGGTCTTACAGAAAGGCAGGTTGAGGTTTAATCCCTCCTTCATGATTGATGAATTGCTAATTGATTTGTTTTGGCCAACATACTGTGCATCAAAACCCATTCAGGTTACCATGTTATAAAAAGTGAACCATATATATCAATTTATTTAACTTTGTCTGCATAGTTTTTATGTGGTATCCTAAAATTCTGTGTTTGTTCTCTTACAGCCATCACCTTGTTTTCTCCTTCTCCATATCCTTTGCTTACTACTTAAATTATACCATATCACCACAAAGTGCAGTTGTGTACACTTACCATAAATGTAGATGTTCGAGTGTATTCACTGTTGCAGTCATCACCTGTGGGTTATCCCTGCTGTGGTAGCCCTTAGCTGGCCCGAATACCAGAATGTTTTTCTGCATCAGCTGCTGTCGGCTGTAGACTGACGTCAGGACATCAGTGCTATAAAGCAAGGCAGCTGACGCCATTACATCAGTTTTTGTTGCCTTAACCAATCAGAAGCCCTGGGAGATAAGGCACAGAGGTCTTGATGGTTAACAATCACCCCCAAGAAGCTTATGTCTCCCTAATGAAAAAGATATAAGCAGAAGGAGGGAGGGAAACCAGGATTGCAACAGTGAATACACTTGAACATCTACATTTATGGTAAGTGAACACAACTGTACTATGTCCTTCATGTTTCACTGTTGCAGTCATCAGCTGTGGGAGGATTCCCAAAGCTGAACAGAGGGGTGGCAGGATAGTCTAGAGACCTAGGCAGGGGTAAGGAGGCCCTGCAGTTCTGCAGAGGCAAACCCTGCCCTAACCTTAGACAAAAGAGTAAGGTGATGATGTTTTGTAAAAGTATGGGCAGAGGTCCAGGTAGCAGCTTCCAAGATGTCCCTAGTGGGGACTCCTCTGAGGAATGCTGTAGAAGTGGAGGTTGCCCTAGGGGAATGGGTAGGAATAGACTTAGGGGGAGGTTTCTCATGAAATCTGTAGCAGAAATGGATACAGTGTGATATCCATTTAGAGATAGTCTGCTTGGAAATGGGCTTCCCCTCTGCCCCTAGGGAACTAGAATTTGGTCCATTTTTCTGAAGCGTTTAGTATGGTCCAGGTAGTATCTGAGCTGCCTGTGCACATCCAGGGAATGCAGAATTCTTTCCCCCTTGTCTTGAGGGTTGGGGAAGAAGGTGAGCAGATGAATGGCCTGGTTGAGAGTCACCCTGTCTGCATGGAGAATGATGAAGGGCTCAATGGCCTGAAGGGCCTGAAGTTCAGAAACCCTTCTGGCTGATGTGATGGTTAGCAAAAAGCAGTCTTCCAGGAGAGGGATTTCAGCTCTGCTGAAGCAGCAGGTTCAAAGGGGGTAAGATCTGGTTTTCCAGAACATAATTAAGATCCCAGACTGGCGTGGTATGCCTTCTGGGAGGTCTGATGTTAGATGCCCCTCTGAGGAATTGCTTAATCAAACGGTGAGAGAACAGGGGTTGGTCTGTGTTAAACTGAGCTGAAATGACTGGAATGTGGATTTTAGCAGAAGAGAAGGAGAGGCCACTATTAAGTAATTCCACTAGATAGTCCAGGATAAGAGGGACAGAAGGTTGGGAGGAACTGCCCCACCTGGAGTGGCACCAGGAGCAGAATCTTTTCCATTTCCCTGTGAAAGATATTCTGGTGCTTGGCCTTCTGGCCTCTGCGATAATATCCAGGACCTGCTTGCTTAGCAGGGGCCCTTCCCTTACCTTGGGAGTATCAGCCATGCTGATAGCTTGAGAGTCTGCAAATCTGGGTGTAGCATTTCCCCCCTGCTTGAGTCAAGAGATTTGAGATCTGGGGAAGCTGCCAGGGAGGATGTGATGTGAGGCTGTGCAGCAAGGGGTAAAAATGTTGTCTGGGCCAATCTGGAGCAATGAGGATGGCCTTGGGCCCCTCCTCCCTGATCTTAATAAGTACCTTGGGAAAAAGAGAAAGAGGGGGGGAAGGCATACACAAAGAAGGAGTTCAAAGGAAGGCATCCAACTTCCATGCTAGGTGATGATACTCCCTGGTGCAAAATTTCTTTAGCTGATGGTTTAGGTGCGAAGCAAAGGGATCCACCTCTGGATTTCCCCTCACTTGAGTGACTTGTCCAAAGATCTTTTCATGGAGCTGCCATTCATGGGGGTCCACAATGTGTCTGCTTAAGTGGTCTGCCAGGGTGTTGTTGATTCCTGGGAGATATTGGGCTATTAGGTGTAATCCCGTTGAGAAGGCAGTCAGCCAGAGGTTCATGGCTAGCCTGCACAGGAAGTAAGACTGTGTCCCTGCCTGTTTGTTGATGTACCACATTACTGTGGTGTTGTCTGTTTTGATAAGGTTAACTCCTGGCCTGAGATGGGGCTGAAAGGATGTCAGAGCCTTCTGCACTGCAATCATTTCCTTCTGGTTAATGTACAAGGAAATGTGTTGGGCATCCCAAAGACCCTGGGCATACCTGCCTCCTAGTTGGGTGCCCCAAGCAATATCTGAAGCATTGGTAGTGATGTCTGGCCATGTGGGGTGGTGGATGAGAGGGAGACCCTGGTTGGTGGCACATGCCCCTGCCCACCAGAGCAACTCTGCCCTTATACAGGGGATCAGAGGGAGAGAGGTCTCCAGAGGTTGTGAATGTTGGTACCAAAGGTTTCTTAGGTACCACTGCAGTTTCCTCATGTGTAGTCTGGCCAGAGGAATCAGATGTATGCAAGAAGTCATGTATCCCAAGGCTTCCAAGAACTTCCTTGCTGTGAGGTGACTTTTGGATGCCAGCTGGGTAAAGTAGAGAGTCAGGAAGCTCTGCTTCTCTGGGGGTAGGAAGGCCATTTGGAATGCTGTGTCCAGCAGAGCTCCCAGGAAGATGATACTCCTGGAGGGAGTCTGCTTTGATTTATTCTCATTGATGGTGAACCCCAAGGAAGTTAGGAGGGTTATGACAAAGTGTAAGTCCTGCAGCAGCTTTTCTTTGCTCTCTGTCTGGATGAGGCAGTCATCCAGATAAGGATAAATCTGTATGTTTTTCTGTCTGCAAAATGCTATGGCCAGGGCCAAACATTTGGTAAAAGCCTGGGAGCAGTAGATAAAGCAAAGGGAAGAGCAGAGAACTGAAAGTGCTGTGAGCCTGCTCTGAAACGTAGGAATTTCCAGCAGGACACACTTCTGGGGATATGGAGGTATGCATCTTTTAGGTCCAGGGTCACCAACCAGGCATTTTTTGTTAGCATTGGCAGTAGCTGCAGGGTTAGCATTTTGAATTTGGGGGCCATCAGGGATGTGTTCAGAATGGACAGATCCAGGATGGGGCGCCAATTGCCCGCCTTTCTGGGAACGAGGAAAAGCCTGGAATAAAGGCCTTTGCCTGTCTGATCTGTGGGTACAGGTTCTACTGCCCCCTGGGCTATGAGAATTTGGACCTGCTTTAAAGCCTCTGCCCACTGATTGGGAGGTAAGTCTGGGTACCCTCTGAGAGTTAGGATTTAATTGAAAGTGAATTTGCATCCCCTGGAAAATGATCTTTAATGCCCATTTGTCCTTGGTTACAGACATCTATTTTTTTTTTTTTTTGCAGAGGGACAGCCTTCCTACAAGCTTTTGAGGGAGAGGAGGGCAGAGGGAGTGGGGGTGGGGGAGTCATAGTGATTTTTTGTCATAGAGGGATGGCTTAGAACTCCCTGTTTAGGGGTAGATGTGGCCAATTGTTTGGCTGTCTGTTGTCCCTGCTGCAGGGACCTGGTGGGCCTATCCCTGTGGGACTTAGCTTGCCCCTTTCTGCTGGGAGCAGGAAAGGACCAGTGCTTAAAGGAAAAAATCCTGCTGAATCTAGGAGGTTGAACCTGAAAGAAGTCTTTAACTCTTTGCATATATTTTGCTCTGTCTTCCATTTTTTTAAGCACCTCTTCTGCTTTTTCCCCAAACAAGCAGTCTTTGTCCAAAGGTGCATCAATTAACTTTGACTTAACGTGATCAGGTAGAGGATGTTCCTTCAACCATGCATGTCTCCAAATGACAGATCCAGACACTGCTGCCCTGCTTGAGGCTTCTAGTGCATCATATCCACAGTATAAAGAGTGACTAGCCACTTGACAAGTGGAGTGCAGTGAATCTGCTAACTCCTTAGAATTGGCACAGTCAGGAAAACTAGAAATCTTTTGCTTTAATAGTTCCAAAGTGTGCTGTTGATATTTTAACATATGAAACTGACAGTTGAGAGCTTTGATGGCTAAGGTTGCAGAGGCGTATACTTTTTTGCCCCATCTGTCCAGCGCTCTGGCATCTTTATCAGAAGGAGTAGAGTTCTTTGCAGAACTAGCTCTGGCTCCCTTGGGGCCCTGTGTAAAGACCTCCGGATCTGCAGTAGGATTTCTGTACAGGTATTTGTGAATGTCTGGTACTCTGTAATACCTGTCAGGCTTACTAGGAGCAGGAGGAAGGGCATCCAGGGCTAAACTGGATTCAAGGAAAACATCATCCACCACTTCTAAAACTGGGGGGATGGCAAGGGGTCTGTACTGAGAAAGATCTAGAGATTCTCTTAGCCTTCTCTTGGACTGGGGGAAATCCTGAGATTCCCATTGGAAATGCTCTCTGAGGGTATGAAGGGTTTCCCCAAAGGAGAAGTCTTCTGGTGGAGTGGCAGAAGGGATGGATTCTTCTGCATCTGAATCCTCATAAGCAGTAAGAGGTTGTTGATCCTCTTCCAAGTCTGAATAATCTGATTCCTCAGACTCTTGCTCTGTCAATAATTCAGGAGAAGGGTGCCTCTTCCTTTTAGAAGAAGAGGCTTGACTCACCCTGATAAGGGAAATAAGATCATCCACCATCTTAAGCATATGTGCCTGGGGTGGAGGGGTGGGAGGAAGATGGTGGCTAGAGGAAGATTTCCTGGGGGTGGCCTGGCCTCTAGGCCTAATAGAAGTCATCGGTCCGAGATTAGAGGTAGTCGCGAGAGAAGACGTCTGTTTCTGACTGGAATCGGTAGTGCGAAAGACTTCCTCAGAAGCCGGTGGCTGCTTAGCGACTCTGGACCCAACTGAGGCAGAGACAGCCAAAGGCTGTGAAGATGAAGATTTCTGTGACATACCAGACTCCAAAAGGGTCTCGGTAGAGGCCTACATAGCAATCATATTGGGCATTATGGGCTGCAAAAGCGCCTTACTGAATTCCGGAGTACTGACGACCTGCTTAGTGGAGGAGTCGTCGGACGTCTTGGCCTTGTGAGGTCTGTCTCCATCTTTATCCCTACGCTTTTTTTGGAGGTTCTGTGGATTGTTGGCTGACCAATGCCATATGAGAAGACGGACGACGAAAATAGCTATCTACAAAAAAGAGCCATCCAGTGAATGGTTTTCGTGTTAAAGAGGGCACAGAACTGACAAAGGGCTATGTCATTGTCTGGGCCTAAACAAGTGATGCAGTATGAATAGAAGTCTCGGTGTGGGATTTGCTATCCAAAGTTGAGACAATTGTTAACTTTTTCCAACATCGGTTCATGCAAGAAAAAGAGATCCCCAATGGGGTACTTAACTTTAGATGTTTTCAGCTGTGATTCAAACTCTGGTAGCGACCGACTGGCACACTTGCGAACAGCTTCTGCTACAGGCTCCATGGCAAGAAAGACTGATGTAATGGCGTCAGCTGCCTTGTTTTATAGCATTGATGTCCTGACGTCAGTCTACAGCCGGCAGCAGCTAATGCAGAAAAACATTCACTCTGGTATTAGGGCCGGCCAAGGGCTACCACAGTAGGGATAACCCACAGGTGATGACTGCAACAGTGAAACATGAAGAACATCCCCCCCATCTATGCCCTTCCTGAAGTTTTATGCTTTCATATTTTTAGTGACAATTGTAGTTGGTGTCCATTCTGACTCATTACGAGAACAAACTGGTTTACAACCAACTCACCTAACGCAACTGGTCAGGAGATCAACATGACAAAAAAAATAAATGTAAGCATTTTAAAAGGGAGCAAGCCCCCAAACCCTCAAAACTTACAAATACCAATCCCATGGTCCATGGTCACACAAACAAGAAGAAGAAGTAAAGAAAAATCTCCCAACAAAGAGGCACAGTGCATACCTTGAAAATATGCTAGCAGTGTTTTTCTATGGCAACTATGACTGGGGATTTCAGCTTTGCCATACTATACTCAGTGAGTTGGTTTCGCATGCAATTTGTACTGCAAAAGCAGTAGGAAGGCCTTATAATTGTAAATAGTATCTTCACCTTAATGAGCTCTTTTTTCTACAATTCTTTTGTTGTTTTATTTCCTCAATGTCAGCATGTCCTGACATCATTATCCTTTGCCCACTTTTCCAGCCTCTAGTCTCTTTCTGTTGTACCTGAACCCTGTTAATTCACCTCATCCATTCATGTTAATCTTCATAGCTATTTGTTCAGCTACTTGCTTTCTATTGCTATTAGTTCCCCCTGCGGACTCTCATCTTTTATTCATGAACTGCTACTTCCTTTTCATGGGCCTACAATCCATCTTACCCTCTTACTTCCTTGACATACACTTTTTCACTATGTACTTTCTTTTTGCTCCTCTGATAAACTTATTCTTAATTATTTACAGTATTTCACTTTTCTTGGTTTAGAAAATTTGTTGGATGATGTCCATTTAGCCTGCCTTCTCCTGTTTTTTTTCTGCTTCCATGTTACACTTTCTTTTGCATTGACGTGTTTTTTGTAACTTATTCATTCCCTCAATTTATGCTTTTCAACATGGATGCTACCTACTTCAACATTCAATTTTTTTTTTCAGCAGCAATACAACAGTCAAGAGAACTGTGATTATCCATATTAGGTTACGTTTTGAATTCATCAACATCCTAGCTAATTCTAAATGATGTTGTGGAAAACACAGGTGAGCAGACCCATCTGGTAAAATTTGACTATAGGTTAGTCATGCACTGCAGTCTTCTCATCATTTTGGTCTGTATAGTTTTCCAATTTTCCAGGGTTTAATGGAATAAAGTATGTGTCATATTTGCCCATTCTGTTAACTTGCATGACCCATTATGGGTGTACAGCCCAGCTTTGAGTCAGTGCCTTCTGTATTATTATACTTCCAGGCCTATGCTCCCACACAAATGGAAGACTGCGATAGTACACCAACATCTGCTAAACAACCTATCATACTCACTCTGAATTCCTTTTATCTCATCTCTAGAAAATTTATATTCTTTCTTTTTTTTTTACCTTAGACCATGTACCAGTTCTTAATAAACTCATATCCAGACATCAAGGCCATGTTCTTGATTTACCCCCACTTTTGCCCTGATAATTAACTTACCATTTTAGGGGAAGGCTCTCTGTTCTGCAGCTTCTTCATAGTTTAGTATACCCTGTTCATCTTTATTTCTAGTCAATTTTCAGTTGATAAATACTCTTTTGCTATAAGCTACGGAGCAATGCCTCTTCTAGTACACAGTAGATACATCTGTGAGTCACCCTTTATAAACCTCATTAACTGCTTTCTGTGCTAAACCATTATTTGATATAGTTGTTGCTTTCTTGTTGGATAGTTCTTCCCTGCACTTTGGACAGAAATGAAGTTTAACTGATAACATCTTTGCTAACTACCTATAACCTTTATGCAGCATGGCATGCCTGTTACTGATTTCCAGATGAGTACAGCAAATTATTGCTGTAATGTAAATAAAACAGAAGCATTAAAATATGCTCAATGTAAGAAAGCCGCTTGTAGAGTAATGATAGATGTATGTCATCCAGTCCTGTTGGTAAAAATTTCAGCTTATGTGTGCACAGACTGCTGTAAATGTTCTGTTTGGGTAAGCCGCTTATTGAGTAATGACAGATGGATGTCATCCAGTCCTGTTGGTAACAATTGCTTGTAAATATTCCATGTTGGGTCCTGCAGCCACTTGTAAAGCAGCATTAAAAGGCTTATAGTTATATCAATAATATTTGTTTCAAAAACTTATTATTAAATTAAGCTGAAATAAGGTCTAAGACCACTGTATGTCACGTACCATAAACATACTATAAAAATATGTTAGTACCACACGAAGGACTCCTTGTTTTCCCATTCTTTTTCACTTCTGTGGTGTTCACTATAGCCCAGAAAAAATGCAGGCATAAACCATGAGTCAACATGACTTCCCAGTTTTCGTAAAGTTTACAAAATAAGTCATAATCACTCGGAGTTCGGTTTATAACTGATGTTTTTAGTGTATAGCATTAACTTTTCATTATTACTGTGAGTATGTAATTATTAAAGCAGCAACTTTCTCTTCAAGTCTTCCTTTCTCAGTTTTACTTTGTCTGACATCACATGTCTGTAATACAAAATTCCATTGCTCAAGAAAATTATTATAACCTCCAGGAGGTGAGGATGGCTGGATGAACATACTGATAACAGATTTAGTTTTACATGGGAGACCTTGCAAACAAATGTTAAGGGGTGAAAAATACTGAGAGATCAGTGCAAAGCCCAGATATTTAATCAGTAAACCAATTGCATTAAGGAGTACAAATAAAATGTGCCTGTCTTCATACAATCTGTATAACTAAAGTAATTACTTTTAAACAAGGCTGTAATGTCGGCAGGGTACAAATCACTTTTCCCATTCTGCATTATTTGAAATTTCCTTAGACATAGTGAAATACATACTCCATTCTGAAAAGCAAATTACTGTGGAGATAAATACTTAAAGCTAAATCACTTCATAAGCATAGGTCAACATTGCAGAAAAAGTCATCATTTTTATACCAAGTATTATAACATGGGAACATTTATAGCTTGTCGTGAAATCTTGTACGATTAATCAAATTTATTGCAAGTTATCAGCTATGCAGGGTGTTCAGGATTTACACCTCACAACTTGCCTGACAAACGTTTAGCATTTAAAGCATTGAAAGTAATAACTCTCTATACAGGCAATCACTGCAATATGATAAAAGCCAATGTGTTGTGATCCATTGACTTAAAGAATTAGTGTGATACTGGAAGGCAAAGCAGTTGGCCAGTTCAATATGTTTACTACTGGATGACTGCATAACCTTGAACTGTGTAACCTGTGTATGTGTGTGTGTGTGTGTGTGTGTGTGTGTGTGTGTGGGGGGGGGGGGGGTTAGTTTGTGTGCTAAGGCATCAGATTAACCTCTTTTTCATATCCTGAACAACAGACCTTAATGTGAAGTGTTTCATTCAGAGAGCCCAGTGAAGTGCAGGATGACCAAACCACCATTCTATTGTCAGGCCTCTACTGTCCACAGCTTTTATCTACCAAGTCTTTATCTCACACCAGAAGGTTTTCTTTTGTGCTCCCTGAAGATTAGTTTTCCAGCTAATGAGAAAGTGTTACAGCCAGCAAGCTGACAAACAACGCATATGTAAAGAACTTATCTGACAGTTTTAAGTTCAACCCAAATAATGTAGGTACCATTCACTTATACAGATGGAAGATTGGCATCATGTTTAAGGTGTTTACCTTACAGACACAAAGTACAGGGGTTGATTCTCAGATGGGGTAATTGGTTAGGCTTAAAATGGCCAACAAGGGCAGTTAGCCTAGTATTAATCTGTGAACCTATGTGGTAGTCTTTAAATACCTTGGTACCTACACCTTAAAGGTGTCCAATCTGAGCACTGTCCAATACCAATATTCAGACATCAGTTTAAATAGTCAGGTGCTTCAATTACCTGTTAAAATGTATTGAAGATATCTTTAGATTTTGAGGCAAGCTCATGGGTGGTCTGAGACTTTTTATTAATCCTATGGAGTCCTTCTATAAGCCTCTCTTGGACTATGTACACCACTGTGCTACTAGTTCAGATATTGGAGTACTATGACCTGTCAAATGTGAACTGTTGAAGTTAAATCATAGGTTTTATTGTAGCAGTATTAAGGCCTGTATGTCTTTGTATCTGCTTATCTTGTTCCCCTTATTTTGCATACTTTGGTGAATTTTTGAATATACAACATAGAAAACAGTCATCTAAGTTTTCATATAGTAACTAATGCCCTCCAAATGAGCCATCAGAAAATGTCTGCCGTAGCACAAACCTGTTCTTGTTGATGACTGCTCTCATGAGCTCCTGCTGGGAAGGCATACTTCCCTGCCACAGTCACCATTATGGTTCTAAAATATTCACATTTTTCCTTAAATAATTGCTTTGGTGTTTCTTTAGGTACTTATGTAATAATTGCTATAACTTGGTTTCTGTGTGTTTTGGTGTATCTCCTTTATCAGAATTTAAGATGTTTTATTATTGCTGATTGTGTACTGTTTCACTGTCTGAGATGCACATCTAGTGCTTACTTTTATTTTCTATTTACATGTTTGAATACAGCTAAAAGTAGGTAACCATTAAGCAAGTAATATAGCTGTATTTGGTCTGTGTGATTAGTAAAAAATCTAAGTAAATTCAAATGTAGATTGCTTTTGACTTGACCCTTTTTACTTTAACTTAACATTTTCTTCTTCTTTCTGCTTTTTCCCGGTTAGGGGTCGCCACAACGGATCACATGTCCGGTCATGATTGGCAGTGGAGTTTTACAGTGTTGAGTTGTCAGCCCAGCGCCCAACCTTCCACAGAAGGCACACACACACACGCACTCATGCCTAGGGCCAATTTTGAGTGTCCAATCCACCTACAGCATGTCTTTGGGATGTGGGAGGAAACCGGAACACCCGGAGGAAACCCATGCAACCACAGGGAGGACATGCAGACTCCGCACAGAAGGCACCCCAGCCAACATATAGATGTAAAATTGAATTTTCATGGAAAGGGTGGTGAATGACTGCAACAGTCTTTCTGAATACAAACCATGAAAAAACAGTAGCACAATTCCAAAATGCATGGGACAAACATAAGACAATCGATTCACCTACAGTCTTATAACGATTCACTGTTCAAACAAGGCTGGATGTTGGTTATGTTACAGTATTTGCAGCTCATACATCCCCATTGCTAATTTGTGCAACATGAACTGTATACCTAACAATGCTAATTCTGTCATTACTGGCCTGTACTTATCACATTCATTTAAAGGAGACAATAGTGTCTTGCTCTGCATAAAAATGTACATGATTGATAATTTGGAGCTTTTCTCCTTAGGGCTCCATGGTAAACTATGCAGTGGGTCCTATCTGATTACCAGTGTCACAAAAGGGAATATTGTCAGCCTAGCTATCCAGAATATTGTAAATAATTATATGTCATTTGTGAATATTAACACAATTTATATAGAAGTATGACAGAGGAAGACACTGCCAGCACAGCTGTCTGGAATTTTGTAAATGGTTATGTGTCATTTGTGAATATCAGCATGATTAATATGCTTGTGTTACAAATGTATTAAAACTGTATGTCATATAAGATGGTTTGTACAGACATGCTGAACAGATATGTCATAGAATACTCAGCTTAAAGATTTATCCACAGTGTACCCTACTGGAAAAGAACAGAAATGTATATAAACTATTATAACTGTGTAAATGTATATCTTTTAACAGTGGGAACTGGCACATAGAAGGTTAACTTGCAAAACTTCAGAAAAATAGTTGAAATTAAATTATTTTATAAAATTATTTTATAATTACAGAATAAAAGAGATGTTTCAGTGCAATAGGAAGCATAATGTCTAGAACTAAATGTTTTTGTATTGTCTTTAAATGTGGAGGAATGTAAATTATTTTACAACTTCCACCATTTGCCAAAGGATCTAAGGTTTATGTGTTTTCGCAGGTAGATGCTAAATGCTACCAGCTGCAGTGAGGGTTTTCACCTGGGATAGTCAGATGACAAGAAGTGATGTCATACTGCAAGTATCCCAGCAGTAATATTTGAAACATTAAAGAACTCTCTGAGACAAAGACTGTGCACTTTGTATTTAGTCTTTGACCTGACAACATCAGCTAGAAAAGCCACTCACCACATCTGTCTTGTCTTGCTAAGAGTAAGTAAGTCTAGGGTACAGTAATTTCTCTTAGATACAGTTAGGAATATAATTTATTTATATTTTATTTTATTTTACATTTGTTAACTGGGGGTGTCTGACTGAGCCGAAAAGGCCATTTTTCAGCAGAGGTCCAGGGAGAAAAACTCCACAAAAAATTACAGATACATTTAGTTAGACATGATCAGTATATACACAAATTACAAAAGACATGTTTTTACAGTGGTATGCGGCACATCACCAGTTACAGTGGAGAGAACAAACAAAAAATATTAATTTAAAAATAAAGGTAATTAATAGATTTGTGGCGTACAGCTGAAATTTGGAACATAATTAGAATACATACATATTACACAGGTACAGTACATATATTGTAGATTAGCCAGTGTTTGTGAGTAAGAGTGAAAACTATTATCAAGCACTCTAGGTTTAGTATGTGTACCTTATCCACTTTCACTAGCCTGGGGAGCAATCATGGCACTGCCAACTTTGCTTGAGATATTGTCTAATGAGGTTTTTAAAGGAGGCTTTGGATAATGTGTTTTGTATGCTAGTGGGGAGAGAGTTCCATTTTTTAACCACTGAAGTACTATACAGTGTGTCTCCAAAGCTACTGTAGCGGTTGGTGACTTCTAGTAGTAGTTTGCTTGATGATCTAAGAGGCCTTTTGGCTGAGTGATGTTGTACTAGGTTTTTGAGGGCAGGACACTTATTGGGGAGGTAATAGAATGACAGAGGCAGAGATGATTGTAAGTTAGGAGGTTGGGCAGTTCTAGCCAGTGGAGCTGTCTCAAAGCAGTACAGTGATGAGTTGTATATGAGCAATTTGCAGCAAAGCGGGCAATTCTGTTATAGCAGGCTTCCATTTTGCTTAGTTCTGTTTTGTTGAGATTAGTCAGAATGGGAGATGCATAGAGTAGGGTGGATAGAAGTTGGGAGCGAGCAATGGCTGATCTTGTGTTGGTAAGAAATGGTCTGATACGGTAGAGTGATCCCAGTTTGGCATGTACTTTTTTAATAGTTAAGTTGAGATGACTATCAAATTTTAGGTGGGAGTCTATGGTTATTCCCAATAGCTTAGCCTGTGTCACTGGAGTGATTGGAGTAGCATTTGTGGAGTAGACAATGAATTGACTGTTATCAGTGTTTTTGTTAGAACTGGTTATAATCATAAGCTGAGTCAGAGAATGCTAGTTGAGTTGTTTGCAGGAGGCTGGGAATGTTTTGTGCAGCACAGATTAAGGTAGTGTCATCTGCATTCTGAATGATAGATGCATGCTGTGTGAAGGTATGGAGGTCATTTGTGAAGACTGTGAATAGTAGTGGTCCTAAGACAGACCCTGTGGGACTTCTATAGTTATGGGCAGCTGAGGAGAGAGAGAATTTTCCATTTCACAGCTTGGTACCTCTCAGTTAAGTAGCTTTGGAACCAGGTAAGAGTGGAATTTGATAGGCGATATTGGTTTAGTTTGTTTAGCAGGATTTGGTGTGAGACTGTGTCAAATGCTTATGACATATCCAAAAAAAGAGTTGACACCTTGTAGGCCTTCATTTTTGAGATGGTTTACTGTATCTGTGAAGCAGAGGAGGGCTGTAGTGGTACTATGGGCAGGTCTGAAACCATGCTGAGTAGGTGACAGGATATTGCTGTCTAGGAGATAGTTTAGCATCTGGGTATGGATGCATTTTCTAGGATTTTGCCCGGGGGGGGGAGTAAAGCAATGGGGCTGTAGTTATTAAGTTCAGTGGAGGTCCCACCTTTATGTATGGGTGTAACATAGGATATTTTCCAGAGTTTGGGCATATAGTTTTCAACAATTGATCTATTTATGAGAGTGAAGACTGGGATAGCAATAGCATCTGCTGTGAGTTTCAAGAAATAGCTGGGGAGAAGGTCGGCTGCTGTTGATGAAGTTTTTAGTTTGGAGAGCATGCTTTTGATTGAAGTGGTGGAAACTGTTTTGAGGGTAAAGCTTGTATTAGTGTTATTTGTGTTGGGGGGGATAGTGAGGAAGGAACTGTCCTGTGATACCAAGGATAGTTTTGAGTTCACAAAGTGGGAGTTGAATTGTGCTTCGATGGGAACTTTAGTGTCAGGGGTGGTTGGTTTGGGGGTAGCCTTTTGGGTGGATTTTAGTAGCTGGTCTACATTTTTCCAAAATTTGTGGGGGTTGTGTTGGTATTTAGTTTGTAATGTTGTGTAGTAGGATTTTTTGTCCAGCCTAATGCATTTTTTGCATGGTTGCGCAGTTCTTGGTACTTAGCTAGGCTTTGTGTTTCTTTATTTTTTTGATAGTAAAGCCAGGCAGTGTCTCTGGACTTGAGGATTTGTTTTGTTTCTTTACTGAGCCAGGGGTTTGTAGAGGTTCTAACCTTGATTTTGCGCAATGGAGCAACAGTGTCTAGGTGTTGTAGAAATGTTTTGTTGAAATATGCTACAGCCTGGTCAAGTGGGAGGGTTTTTAGGGGGGTCCAGTCACAGTTACAGAGTAAAGTGTTGAGGACCTCAGGAGAGAATATTTTTCTTTTTCTAGTGGATATATAGTTAGTGGTTTTGCATATGCTTGTTCTACTACATATAAAGTATATTATGTTGTGGTCACTTAAGGTGTCTGGGAGACTGCCTGTGTGAGGGTACAATGTGGGGTTGTTAGTTAGGACACAGTCAAGGATGGATTCCCTTTTAGATTTTTTATCACATCTAGTTGGAATTTGGACTGGCTGCTGGTAGCCATGGAGATTTATTAGATTACTTGGTGGTTCTGATATACAGGTGAACCTATCTAGGTTGAAGTCCCCCAGAATAAGGGTTTCTTGTGAGTATGGGGAAGAACACCAGGATAAGAAGTCTTCAAGGATAGCAGGTGTATTACCAGGTGGAACATAGATCACAATTGTAGTGATGACCTTTTTAAGGTGAAGTTGAAGTTGTGAGATAAGTATGTCCCAATTATTGGGGGAGGGGTAGGAGTTTGGTAATTGACGGACAGTTACGTTGGACTTGTACAGTAAGGCAGTTCCACCCCCTTTACGAAGTGGTCTGTCTTGTCTAATGATATTGTGGCTGGTAGGGAGAACTTCTGAGTTAGCTATGTTTTTATTTAGCCAGGTTTCTGTTAAAGCAACTATGTTTGGGGAGTAGTGTGCCATTGTTGCCTGGAGTTCAGGTATTTTATTTTTGATACTTCTAATATTAACATTTAGCATTAAAAGATGGTTGGTTTGCTGCTGTTGTTGATTTGCCCAGGAATGAAGAAAGTGAGGGTGTTATGTTCTGACAAGGATGGATTTGGGCCTGGATTGGGGTGGATATCCCCACTTATGGTGAGTCTGCTGTTAAAATGGTGATACAGATGTTGGAGCTTGGTGAGGAGTGTGAGAAAGTATTGTGTTTTTTTGGAGTAGGAATGAGAGCATATGTGCTTAGTTCTGAATTGGTCCGTTATGTAGTTCTTGAACAATTCTGGGCAGATATTATTATAATGTGTGGTGTCTGTATATGAGAGTGCATAATGTAGTGTTGTGCTATGTTGTGCTACTAAGTTTATGGATATTGCTAGATTGATAACTTGTGGTGTTGTAAAGATTTATGAGGTGACAGACTAGACTTAGTTGTGTGATAGTCATGGTTATAAAGTTTAAGTTTGTTCTAGGTGGAGAGTCTGAATAGGAATTATAAGGTTGCACTATATGTGAATGGGGAAGTAGTGTGGGTGATGTAAAAACGCCTAGTGGGAATGAGAATGATTGGGAGTATTTTGTGTGGAGCAAGTTGGTGTGGTATAATGTGATATGACTTGAGGAGCTGTGATTGGTGGAGGTGATGTGAGGGTGAGCTGTGGGTGTGGCTGTGATTACTATAAATGTAGAATTACTGGGTTGCAGGAGGGAATAAGGGAATGGGGAGGGGAGTGGAGAGAGCCCGAGCATTAGCGAGGGTGAACAGAGTGGGGCAGAGCCCACCAAGACAAGAGAAAAAGGTAAGTATTACTTTACAAATCTGAACACTTTAAACAAATTCCTGAGGTCTAATGGCTTACCAGCAAGCAGAATGTAATTGCTGAAGAGCACTTGTGTCCTGGTGGGAGACTAGAAATTTAAAGATGGCTCCATGCTCAGCAGGAGTCTAATATAAACTTTGTATTGGGGGAGGGAGATAGCACACAGGGTGTAAACCAGGTGGAATGCAAAAAAAAAAAAAAAAAACAGAGAGGCAATCAGTGGAAATCATTGAAGGCCTCAGAGGGGGTAAGTAATAATTCAAACTACCTGTAAAGTGAAGGAGAGAAGAGACAGCAAAGTTTATTAAGGTTGGGAGTGTGTCTTCACATTGACTTGCTGATTAGTAACCTGTTTGTGCACAGATTAGAGTAGGGAGATACATTAGCAATGAAGGGGAATGTATAGAGATGCAAATAAACAGGTGGGCCTCCAAGTGATACAAACTAAGGCAGAAAGCACTGAGAGGGCTGCTTGATGGTTAATTTAGTCACAGGGATCTGAATTAAATGTATACTGTCTATTGGACAGTTAGGATTACTGTACTAGCTGGGGGGGGGGGCACAGGGCTACAGCAGTCAGTTTTATTAGCATGCTGAGAACTACTAAGAAATATTGCTAATGTAATAGCTTTACTCTCATAAAACATACAAGTAGAATGCCTGGGTGGACTGACCCTGCTCTTGAGGCTGCTGAAGTATAGCTTAGATGTTTTCTTTATTTATTTGAACTGTCCTGCAATGTTGTTTTAAATGTTTCCTGGGATTTTGAACTCTGAAGTAACTGTGATTGTTTACTGAGTATTTTCTTATTCTTTTATTATTTATTATTAAATATATTTTAACTGTTCAATTGTGGCTGGTCTGTCTAGAGATATTTAGGCTCTTAGAGTACTTGCATATCTATTTGGTGACACTGTGTAGGCCATTCATAATAACCTTTCTCTTGGTCAAACTACCATTTGGATTAATAGTAACATTACACAGTAAAATTGGACACCCTTTGCTAAGGGCCTTAAAGTAGCTGATAAGTAGTGGCTGGTGGCAGTGAAAAAATACAGTTGTGTACACTTACCATAAATGTAGATGTTTGAGTGTATTCACTGTTGCAGTCATCACCTGTGGGTTATCCCTGCTGTGGTAGCCCTCAGCCGGCCCGAATACCAGATTCAATGTTTTTCTGCATCAGCTGCTGTCGCTTGTAGACTGACGTCAGGTCATCACTGCTACAAAGCAAGACAGCTGACACCGTTACATCAGTTTTTCTTGTCCTAACCAGTCAGAAGCCCATGAAAATATGGCAAAGAGGTCCTGGTGGTTAAAAACCACACTAAGAAGCTTATATCTCCCTGAGGAAAGAGGATATAAGGGGAAAGGAGGGAGGGAAACCAGGACTGCAACAGTGAATACACTTGAACATCTATATTTATGGTAAATGTACAGAACTGTACTGTGTTCTTTGTATTTCACTGTTGCAATCATCACCTGTGGGAGGATTCTCAAAGCCGAGGAGAGGGGTGGAAGGATTAGTCAGAGACCTAGGCATGGGTAAGCAAGCCCTGGAGAACTGTAGAGGCAAACCCTGCCCTAGCCTTAGAGAACAGAGGAAGGTGGTAATGCTTTGTAATGGTATGGAACGAGGTCCAGGTGGCAGCTTCCAAGATGTCCCTGGTAGGAATTCCTCTGAGGAATGCTGTGGAAGTGGATGCTGCCCTAGTGGAATGGGTACAAATAGACTTAGGGGGTGGTTTCCCATGAAATCTGTAGCAGAAATTGATACATTGTGATATCCATTTGGAAATGGGCTTCCCCTCTGCCCCTGGGGCAAAGCTGACAAGAAGTTGGTCCATTTTTCTGAAGGGGTTAGTATGGTCAAGGTAATATCTGAGCTGTCTGTGCACATCTAGTGAGTGCAGACTTCTTTCCCCCTTGTTTTGATGGTTAGGGAAGAAGGTGGGCAGATGAATGGCCTGGTTAAGAGTCACATTAGATACCACCTTGGGCATAAAGGAGGGGTTAGTCTTAAGGGAGACCCTGTCTGCATGGAAAATGATGAAGGGCTCAATGGCCATCAGTGCCTGAAGTTCAGAAACCCATCTAGCTGAGGAGATAGCTAGTAAGAAAGCATCTTCCAGGAGAGGTATGTCAGTTCTGCTGAAGCAGCAGGTTCGAAGGTTGTAAGGTCAGTTTTTCCAAAACATAATTCAGGTCCCAGGCTGGTGTGAATGGCCCTCTGGGAGGTCTGATATTAGAAGCCCCTTGGAGGAATTGTTTAATCAAAGGATGTGAGAACAGGGACTGGTTTGTATCAAAATAAGCTGAAATGACTGAACCGTGGATTTTAACAGAAGAGAAGGAGAGGCCACTATTGAGTAACTCTGCTAGATAGTCCAGGATAAGAGGGCCAGAAGGTTGTGAGAAACTGGCCCCTCTGGACTGGCTCCAGGAGCAGAATCTTTTCCATTTCCCTGCATAAGATGTTCTGGAACTGGGCCTTCTGGCCTCTGTGATAATGTTTAGAACCTGTTTGCTTGACAAGTGCCCCTTACTTGCCTTTAGGGCATTAGCCATGCTGACAGTTTGAGAGTCTGCAAGTCTGGGTGCAGCGTTTACCCCCCCCTGCTTGAGTCAAGAGGTCTGGGATCAGGGAAGCTTCCTGGGAGGCTGTGATGTCAGGCTGTGCAGCAAGGGGTACCAATGCTGTCTGGTCAAATCTGGAGCAATGAGGATGGCCTTTGGCCCTCCTCCCTCATCTTGATCAGTACCTTGGGAATAAGAGGCAGAGGAGGGAATGCGTACATGAAGAGGGAGTTCCAGGGGAAGGTCAAGGCATCCACCTTCCATGTTAGGTGATGATACTCCCTGGTACAGAATTTCTTTAACTGTTGGTTGAGGTGCGAAGCAAAGAGATCAACCTCTGGATTTTCTCACTCCTGAGTGACTTGCAAAAAGATCTTTCTGTGGAACTGCCATTTGTGGGGGTCCAGTAAGTTTCTACTTAAGTGGTCTGCAAGGGTGTTGTTGATCCCTGGTAGGTACTGGGCTATTAGGTCTAATCCCATGGAGGAGGCAGTCAGCCAGAGGTTCATGGCTAGCCTGCACAAAGGGTAAGATTGGGTCGCTCCCTGTTTGTTGATGTACCACATTACGGTGGTGTTGTCTGTTTTGATAAGGAGAAACCCTGGCCTGAGATGGAGTTGGAAGGATGTCAGAGCCTTTTATACTGCCATCATTTCCTTCTGGTTGATATGTAAGGAAAGGTGCTGGGCATCCCAAAGGCCTTGGGTGCACCTGCCTGCTAGGTGAGCACCCCAAGCAATGTCTGAGACATTGGTGGTGATGGTCTTCCAAGTAGGGGGAGGATGAAGGGGAGACCCTTATTCTTGGCCCAGTCCCCTGTCCACCAGAGAAACTCAGCTCTTATACAGGGGATCAGAGGGAGAGAGGTCTTTAGAGGCTGTGAGTGTTGACACCAAAGGTTCTTTAGATATGACTGAAGCTTTCTCATGTGAAGCCTGGCCAGAGGAATTAGAAGGATGCAAGATGCCATGTACCCAAAGGATTGCAGGAACTTCCTTGCCTTGAGGTTATGCCAGCTGAGTAAAGTAGAGAGAGAGGAAGCTCTGCTTTCCTGGGGATAGGAAGGCCATTTGGGATGCTGTGTCCACCAGTGCTCCCAAGAAAATGATCCTCCTGGAGGGTGTTTGATTTCTTCTCATTGATGGTGAACCCTAAGGAAGTTAGGAGGGTTTTGACAAAGCAGAAGTCCTGAAGCAGATTTTCTTTGCACTCTGCCTGACTGAGGCAGTCGTCCACATAAGGATAAATCTGTATATTTCTCTGTCTGCAAAATGCTATGGCCGGGGCTAAGCATTTGGAGAATACCCTGGGAACAGTAGATAAGTCAATGGGAAGCGCAGAGAAGTGAAAGTGTTGTGAGCCTGCTCTGAAGTGCAGGAATTTCCTGCAGGATTCCCTTAAGGGGATGTGGAGGTAGGCATCTTTTAGATCTAGGGTCACTAACCAGGCAATTTTTGTCAGCATAGGCAGCAGCTGCTGCAAAGTTATCATTTTGAACTTGGGGACCACCAGGGAGGTGTTCAGAATGGATAGATCCAGGATGGGGTGCCAAGTGCCCTCCTTTCTGGGAACAATGGATAGCCTGGAATAAAAGCCTTTGCCTGCTTGATCTGTGGGAACAGGTTCTACTGCCACCTGGGATATGAGAGTTTGGACCTGTTTTAATGCCTCTGCCACTGATTTGGAGGTAAGTCTGGGTACCCTCTGGGAATTGGGAGTTCATTCAAAGTGAATTTGTATCTCTGAAAAATTATCTTTAAGACCCATTGGTCCTTTGTTACAGACAGCCAATTTTCTTTGCAGAGGGACAGCCTTTCTTCTAGTTTTTATAGGTTCATAGGTTCATAGGTTCATACTAGGCTATCTGCCCAAGGGCATTTATAAGCCTAGCCCAGAGTTTTGTGGCTTTCGCCACCCCTTTAGTTTGAAGGATACTATGCCCATTATTTTGCTGTGCCTCTATCAAGCAGTGACACTGAGATAATCCCTGGGGTATATCTGCGATCTCCCATCCATTGGTCAAGATTTCTCTTGAACAAAGCCAGCGAGGTGCTCTGCCTCACATGTACCGGGATTTTGTTCCACAGCATAGGGAGTCTCTGGGTGATGAATCTGTCCCTCCAGCACGTCCTATTAATAACCGTGTCAAGGTTTAAGTCTCCCGCCCTTGTAGTTCTGAGGGATCTAGATTTTTTGAGGTGAAGCATGTTCATCAATTCTGGGTTGGACATGGCCTTGTATGTCAGGCACAGGTCACCTCTGAGCAGACGGTAAGTGACTGAATAGAGCTGGAGTTCCTTCAGTCGGGCAGCATAAGACATATTTTTGAGACCCTTTATCCTTTTGGTGAGGGACTTTTGGGGCCTTTCCAGTTGCTGCAGGTGTCGGGTCAGATACATTCCGAATGGGGCATTGTACTCAATCATTGGTCTGATGAGTGATGAGTACAGGGGGACGATGACCTCCCTTGATCTAGATGTGAATCCCTTCATGATCAGGTGGGCAATGTAGAAGGTCTTCCTAACTACTTTGGCAATGTGAGTGTCAAACGAAAGGTTACTGTCAACCTGGGTCCCCAGATCCCTGATAACGTCTTCTGTGCTTAGTGGATTGCCACCTATATGGTAGCTAGGGGTAACCTTGTTTTTCCCGAAGGGTATGACTATGCATTTTTTGGCGTTTAACTTTAGGCCATGGCTCTGGCACCAGTTATCCATTTCTATAAGACCCTTCTGAAGGATATCTGTGTCAGATGTGTTCTCAACTATGGCGCCCAGTTTGCAGTCATCTGCAAACTTTGTCAGCCATAACCCTCCTGTGTTTGCTTGTACTTCTGAACAGTAGATGCCAAACAAGAGTGGGCTCAGGACCGAGCCCTGTGGGACACCACTTGTGACAGGCTTTGAGTCTGACATGGCGCCAGCAACTCTGACCCTGTGGGTTCTGTCACTTAGCCAGTTTGCAACCCATCTTGTGACGTATGGGTTTACATTTAAGCTGATGAGTTTTTCTATGATACCTGAGTGGGGTATTGTGTTGAAAGCCTTTGCCAGGTCAAGGTAGGCTGTGTGGACTGCCTTTCCCTCATCAATGACCTTGGTGACTGTTTCAAAAAAGTCAACCAAGTTTAAAAGGCATGATCTGCCTTTGACAAAGCCAAACTGGGTTGGATCCAAAGTCTGCAAGTCCCCTATGTCTTTATTTATGAGTTCCATTATGATCCTCTCCATAGCTTTGCAGATCAGGCTTGTCAAGCTGATGGGATGGTAATTTCCAGGGTCGGTGGAGGTTTGGTGGGTGAAAGGAGGGGAGAGGGGGGAGTGGGAGTCATAAAGAGTTTTTGCCATAGAGGGATGGCTTAGAACTCCCTCCCTCTGGGGCAGAAGTGGTCCACTGTTTGGTGTTTGGTTCTCTGCAGTCCCTGGGATAGGGGCCTGGGTGGTCTGTCCCTGCAAGGCTTACCTTGCCCCTGTCTGCTAGTTGCTGGAAATGACCAGTGCTTAGAGGGAAAATTCCTGCTGAATCTAGGAGGTTGAACCTGAAATAAATCTTTTACTGTTTGCATTGATTTTGCTTTGTCTTCCATCTTTTTAAGCACCTCTTCTGCTTTTTCTCCAAACAAGCAGTCTTTATCCAAGGATGCATCAATTAATTTAGACTTAACATGATCAAGGAGAGGTTGTTCCTTCAACCATGCATTTTTCCTAATGACAGATCCAGACACTGCTTCCCTGCTTGAGGCTTCTAGTGCATCATATCCACAGTGTAAAGAGTATTTTGCCACTTGACAAGTAGAGGCCAGTAAATCTGCTAACTATTTAGAATTGGCACAGTCAGGAAAGGTAGAAATCTTTTGCTTTAATAGTTCCAAAGTGTGTTGCTTTAACAGTTATAAAGTGTGTTGTTGATATTTTAACATATGTAACTGACAGCTGAGTGCTCTGATAACTAAGGTTGCAGAGATGTAAACTTTTTTATCCCATCTGTCCGAGCTCTGGCATCCTTGTCAGAAGGAGTAGGATTCTATGCAGAACTAGCCCTAGCTCCTTTAGGTCCCTGTGTAATGACCTCTAGGTCTGCAGCAGGATTTCTGTGCAGGTATTTGTGAGAATCTGGTACTATGTAATAACTGTCAGGTTTACTGGGAGCAGGTGGGAATGCGTCAGGGGCTAAGCTGGATTCATGGAAAACATCATCCACCACTTCTAAGATAGGGGGGGATGGCCAGGGGTCTGTGCTGGGGGCAGGTATAGAAATTATCTAAGCCTTTTCTTAGACTGAAGGAAGTGCTGAGCTTCCCAGTGGAAATGTTCCCTGAGGGTGTGAAGGTTTTCCCCAAAGGAAAGGTCTTCTGATGGGGAGGAAAAAGGAATGGATTCCTCTGCATCTGAATCCTCATAAGCAGTCAGAGGTTGTTGCTCCTCTTCAAAATCTGAATAATCAGATTCCTCAGAATCTTGCTCTGTCATTAGTTCAGAAGAAGGGTGTATTTTCCTTTTAGAGGTTGTAGCCTGACTGCCCCTGATAAGGGAGATAAGATCCTCCGCCATCTTAAGTATTTGGGCTTGGGGTGGTGGAGTAGCAGTAAGATGGTGCCTAGAGATAGGTTTTCTAGGAGTGGCCTGGCTTCTAGGCCTAAGAGTATCCATCAGTCTGTGAGAAACAGTAGTCAGATGAGAAGACATTTTTTTGTCTAGAATCGGTAGTGCAAAAGGCCTGCTTGGAAGCCAGTGCCTGCATTGTGGCTCCAGACCCAACCGAGACAGAGACAACCAAAGGCCAGGAAGGCAAAGAATATTTCTGTGGCATACTGGATTCTGAAAGGGTCTCGGTAGAGGCTTGCATAGATATTATACTGGGCATCAGGGGCTGCGAAAGCATCTCACTGAATTCCGGAGAACTGACGACCTGCTTAGCAGTAGAGTCATCAGAGGGCTTAGTCTTGTGTGGTTTGTCTCTATATTTATCCCTACATTTTTTGGTATATCTATGGATTGTTGGCTGATGGACACCATTTGTGAAGATGGATGAAAATACCTGTCTACAATAAGAGCACTACGACGAATGGTTTTCGTGTTAAAGAGGGCACAGAACCGGCAACGGGGGACGTCGTGGTCTGGGCCTAAACAAGTGACTCAGTATGAATGGAAGTCTCGGTGTGGGATTTGCTTTCCACAGGTGAGACAATTATTAACTTTTTCAGACATCGGTTAGTGCAAGAAAAAGGGATTCCCAACAGGGTACTTAGCTTTACACACTTTCAGCTGTAATCCGAGCTCTGGTAGTGACTGTACAGCACACTTGCGAACTACTTCTGCTAAAGGCACCATGGCAAGAAAGACTGGGGTAATGGTGTCAGCTGCCTAGCTTTACAGCACTGATGACCTGATGTCAGTCTACAAGTGACAGCAGCTGACGCAGAAAGACATTGAATCTGGTATTCAGGCTGGCCGAGGGCTACCACAGCAGGGATAACCCACAGGTGATGACTGCAACAGTGAAACACGAACAACATCTACCTTATAGTCTGGGCAGAAGGAGGCATAGCTAGTAAACCTGTGCCAGCCTTTTCCAGCTGTGTGTGTGTGTGTGTGTGTGTGTGTGTGTGTGTGTGTGTGTGTGTGTGTGTGTGTGTCTATAAATCAAACCTTAAAGTGTGTGCGTGTCAGTGACTTGGCAGGGACACAAAGCACTGGTTTGACAAAGAGGGCGCTGGAGGTCTTGGCTTGGCCACTCAGCTGAGATCTCCACCCTATAGCTGTGCTAGTGGGGAATCATACTGGTGATCTGGAGAAAGAGGGAGAAACCAGCCCCAGACTGACTGTGGTCTCTGTATGCTCTAAAGGGAAATTGCACTTTACTGTAGATGTACTTGTCATCTTTCCAGTGTGTACATCCCCCACTGTTGCCAGTGGTGAGGACTGATGCTCCTTGATTACTGAGCCAGTGGTGGGGCATCACAACCAAAATAAAACAAAAACCTTAGGAAGGGTGGAAGAAATATGAAATAAGGCACTGGCTAAGTCCGATTTGCAGATTATCCAGTAAGTTGGGAAACAATACCACAACATCACAACACTGGTGCAACACAATGAGCTCTCTGATTATACTCCAAAAATGAGAGAAAAGTAACTTTGCTATGGCAAGGTGCATGCATAAAAATGTAGAGAATTACAGCTGGGTCTCTGATCATAACTGATTTATTATGTATTCAAGACATAGATGCCAAGACACTTACCTTGACAGCAAATAATTTCTATACACAGAATTTAGTTCTCTCTCAGACATAAAATATATACATTTTGTGAGGTGCCGTCTGCAAATGATTGAGGTAGGATGGCACCACCACAATAGCAATGGACATACCCCAGGATTTAATAAGCTTTGTGTAGGCATCATGTAGAGCCTACATGGAATGTATCTGTGTACACTACCACGGTTCCCCCTCGACAGCGAGTCATGCATATCAATGATGGTGCACTGCCAAGGGACAGCATAAGAACAAGGATAGTGAATCAGTATAGGGAGATGTGTAGAGGCTACCCATGGTTGTAGATGCCTGATCAGATGTTATGTACAGTGTGCGGCTCCCTGTAATGCACCCTGCCACTGTTAAAATGCTGTGAATTGTGTTAAATGTGTAATATATAAGGAAATCAACATGGTGTGGTAAATGAGTGGCAAACAACACAAATAACTAAAATCCACTTGGAACACAACAGGTCAAGTGCTGTTCTGATGAAGTCTATTGATGAAAGCGCTTGACCTGTTGTGTTCCAAGTGGATTTATATTGTGATTTTTGTGGATTACACTTGTGATTTGTGACCTGTGGATCAATAAACTTGTTTTTTCAACTGCGGTCGTAGGTCATTGGCTCTAGGAGTGGATTTTAGTTATATGTGTAATATATAAGTTACATATTTTTTTATCATAATTTTTTTGCATGTTTGCGCAGTGAGGTGTGGAGAGCAGCGATGCCAAGCAATGCTTACATATAGACAGCTGACACTGACTAAACATGAAAAGTAGAAACCGGATGCAATCAATTATCAGAATTAATTATTTTATTTTTCTGTTGTAACTTTTTTTTTTGTAATTTCTGTTTGCTTGGTGTGGTGCAGAGCTCCGCAGAGTTGAGCACTGCTTATACATACATAGCTGGCACCTACAGGCATCTAAAAATAGAAGTTGAATGTAATTAATTATTTATTTATAGGTTTGTTTAAGCCTGTTTGTGCAGCAAGGTGCTCAGCAATGCTAACAGGTAGTCTAGTAGTGTATGTGAAGGTATACTCATAGCTAAATGAGTAGAGTTATGGCCTTATGTGTAGTAGGTCCTGGGTTTGAGTCCATAGCAGACAGAACATGTTTATAATTTAATGTACAATTTTTGTTTAATTTAATAACATAATTGTGAAATACTGTACTGATGCACTCTGCTAAGCTTTGCTCAACCATCTTAAGTACTGCATAAACATGCTAACTCCTACCAATGTTTGCACAGTGCTAAGTTTTGCTAAAACCACAATTGTGCAAGTCTTCACACTGCTCATCTCTGCTTAGCTGGTATGAGCACTGCTAAGCAATGCAGTGCTTGTTTGAATGTTGCTCAATGATGTGTAAGGGCAGGAAAACAGTCTAGATTATGTGCAGTAGGTCTGAATTCTGCACCATTCATTGGAGTTCAATCTTCTGTTGATATGGCACATGGTGCTTGTGAAGGTGCACACTTTCAGGTGCAGAAGTGGGGTATTCAAGAGTCCAGGGACATGGTTGGGCTCCTGGTAAAGAAACATGAACCTAGGCTGCTGCAGGGCAGTTTCCAGGGCTCAGAGTATAAGGCGGAGGCCTGGGACCATTTGGCCATGGAACTCACCAGTGGTACTGGTATCCCCCACCAAGGTGAGCAGTGTCATCACCATTATGATGACCTGAAGAGGAGAAAGAGGGGAACCTTGGACACCTGGGTCCAAGAAACTAGAGCAGGGAATGCCCCACAAGTATGTAAGTAATTTTTCTTCTGTTTTACCAATATGCAAGCTGAATGTCTGCAAAACTGGTATGCATAATGGTGTGTTTCTCTCCTCAACAGCTGCAGCTGAGATGGCTCCCGATGTCGAGTCCCATGCTTGGTGCCTGGCCAGGTTGCACCATGAATGTGATACATACAGATGTATTATGCTAACTGTAGTGCAATAAGCAAGAAAAAGTAAAGCATTTACTACAATAAAGGATACACAAGAAAAACTGTAGTGCAATAAATGGGCACATAGTACTGTAGTGCAATAAATGGCCAATTAGAGCTGTTGTGCAATAAATGAGCAATAACTACTGTAGTGCAATAAAGAATAAACAATACCAATAACAGTAAGCAAAATGGTATACAGCAGGATTGTGTTGCCATAACCATTGCAGTAGAGCTGTATGCATTGATTGTCTATAATAAGGTTGCTGCAATCAAGTGTAACACTGTAATAGCTGTAGAATCCAAAACTAATGGCCTGCAAACTGTATTGCTTAACTCATAGTACTGTCCAAGGCTGTCTCCAGGTCAACATCTGTCACATAATACTCTCTGTTCCTTCTACTTCAGGTTTTAAAGTTATATGGGTGAGGTATCCCACTCCATGAGCAGATATTGTGTGAAGACTTTACAGATGTTTCAAAGCAATACCAATAAAAACTGTTCACCAGCATTGTTGATTCCAAAATAAACCTGTATTAAAATATGCAGTATGGTTGGATTCCATCTACGTGTATTCTACAGTCACTGCAGTCAATTATAACAGTTTAGAGAATGGGCTTACTGTACATCAATACCTTCATTGGAGAATGAGTGTTCTCCAGCAGGGTATTAACGTACAAGTAATGCCCACCAAAAAAACGAGTCCGCTACTTCACTGCAGCATATCAAGCTGCCATGGTGCTTGGACTAAAAAAATGAAATTGCTGACATTATTTTACGCTTGGTAAACAGTGCCTTTGCTGTTCAGCGAGTGTAAACTGTAAGCAAAAAAAGGTGTGTGTGTGTGTGTGTGTGTGTGTGTGTGTGTGTGTGTGTGTGTGTGTGTGTGTGCGGTTTATATCTGTGTGTGAGTGTATGCATACATGTCAGTGAAAATGAGAATGAGCAAGCCATTATTTTACACTCACTAAACAGCCTTTTTGCTGTTTAGCGAATGTAAAATAAAAAAAGAAAAAAATTAAAATGAAGCATGTGTGTGAGAGTGTATGCATGTACGAGAGTAAGAGAGAAAGAGTGACTGATCGAGCGAAACAGAAACTTGTGTGTGTGTGTGTGTTTCTTTCTGCATGTGTGAGTGAATGCATGCAAGAAAGCAGAGAGACTGTGTGTTTGTATCTGTGTGTGTGTGTGTGTGTGTGTGTGTGTGTGTGTGTGTGTGTGTGTGTGTGTGTGTGTGTGTGTGTGTGACAGAGAGAGAGAGAGAGAGAGAGAGAGATGCGAAAGTGACCCAATGGTCCTCTGGTAGCATGTGTGAGACAGAGTGAAGAGAGAATGATCTCTTCCAGCCCTTAGAGAATGAGCTGTCTGTAAAATTGTTCTGTTTTATTTTTTTTTAAGTACTAATTTATTTTTTAATATATTCTGGATGTAAAATGCTTCCTCCAACACCATTTACAAATACTACAACAAGTATGAAACATTAGGTGGAGGAACTATTTTACTTCAAAAATATATTTAAAAAAATAAAATAGTACTTATAAAAATACATAAGTAAGTAAAATACAACAATTTTACACAGAGCCCATTCTCTAAGAGCAGTAATGGTCTCCAGGGTCCAATAACCAAACCTCTAAGTCTTGGCACACTGGTCTCAAAAGGCAAAAATAATACTTCCAAGTCACAAGTTGTTTATCGAAGAACTCCAAGTCACTGTGGATAATAGATTTATTCAATATCAAACATTTAGCACTTTCATTCCTCACAGGGAACTTCATCAGAATGGAAGTGTAGACACCCCTGGGTGGGCATTAATTACACATTAATACACACCCTGTCTGGCATTATTGCTAGCATAATAGTTCTAAAATGCAAGAAGAATATCTCGTAACTTGTATTGCTCAGCTCATAGTGTGGTTCTAGGTTATCTCCAGGCCAGTATCCATCACTCAGTAGTCAGCAATGACTTAGTAGCTCAGTCTGTTCAATGCCTTATACACAGTACATTTTTCCACACACAGTCCTGGGTTCAAATCCAGTGGTGTGTAGCATTAAATTTTCATTATCAGTCACATAATGCTCACATTTTCTCTGTCCCCATGAACAAAAGGTATACGGGGGAGGTACCCCACATTATGAGCAGATATTGTGTTTAGATTTAACAGAATTTTAAAATCAATATCAAGAAAGTGTTCACCAGCATTGCTGATTCATAAATAAATCTGTTTATTTGCAGTATGGCAGCATTCCTTGCATGTATGTACTAAGTTGCTGCAGTCAATTATTACATTATTTGCAGATGTCCACTGCAGTTACAGCTATTGGGTTCTATCCCCATGCCTCCCAATTAAGCCATGACTGCTGTCTAGTTTATGTACTGTACACCAACAGGCCTCTCAAGTGTCATGATTTCTTGTAATGTAATTAAAATTGCCAAAGCCATCTGTCACAAGATTACCAGAGAAAGACTACCTGGAATACAATGCATTACCAAATCCACTTACAGAACATCTTGGTAGTTATATAAGTCCACATTATGTGAAACTATTCTCTGTAGTTGTGTACCTGCATTTGTCATTGCTTGGCCCATACTGACCCATGCTAACAGCTTGAGAGGTATTTACGTGCTACATCAGCTATAGAAGAATTGTAGTCACTGTACCAAAACTGACATGACACACCTATAGAGTATTTATTATCAATGTTTTCAGGGATTTAATTAATTTATTTATTATTTTGTTGACCAGGAAAGTCCGACTAGGACACAGTCTATTTTCAGCGGAGGCCCGGGGAGAAACACTCCAGACACATGTCTTTGGATTGAATAATCTGCAATGCCACTAATGGAATGTTTTTCCTCTCTCTCCCCACCCCTTATCTTCATTTCTTTATTATTATTTGTTATTATGATGTAATATTAACATATGTTGTTAAACTAACTATATGTTTGCAAAATGTGATGCAATATTGTCATGTGTTAGTATGATTCACTATTAACATACTTTGTTAAACTAACTATTTTTTTACCCTTATGACTTACTTCTTAGTGGCATGCTGTTACCATACTGACTGTTATGTTATTTACCATTGTGTTATGCATACAGGACATTAGTATGTATTTGTATGAATTAAAATGATGTTCCATTCTGTTAATACTAACAGTGGTTTGGTTATTACTAACCTTAACCTATTGCTATACCTCTATCATCACAGCATGTCAAGGTAGGCTGGTTCCAGGTGATCCCCCTATCTTGCCTCAACTGGCCATGGCACCAAATCCCAGCATGCCTGGGTTGCAGCTGGTGGTGCCCCCTCTGCTGCCCCTGCACTACCTGAGGTGCTATCTGGTAGTATGGCCCCACAGGATGGGGCCCGGACCCCCTCTGGGAGCAGTGGTTAAGGCAGTGTTGTCACCTGGGATAAGCTGCTGGTCTTGGTGTGCAGGATAATCTACTGTGGGTTTGACCATCACCTACTCTGGACTGAGGGCATGCTGGCTGACCTGGTGGCACAGCCTCACCCCGGTGCCCAGCCTCCAGCACTGCAACCCTCAGTGCAGTGAAGGAGGAGTGCAGACAATCTCATGGGTGGGGATGTGAGTCACGCTGCTGCTGTCTGGAGGCACATGAGACTTGGATTCCACAACACCCTCCCTATCCAAGGTGTTCACCCCCTCATGTGTCACACACCACCCTTGTCTGCTGTCTTGTCTGTCTGCAAATGCATCTTCATCTACCCAACTTACATCCCCCACACGTACTTATCTCCATTCTCCAACATATTACTCACACCTTAAAAAATGGGCACCTGTCCCCAAAAAAAAAAAATATCATCCCCATACATAGCTCTCAATTTCACCCATATGTCCACTGGACACAAGTAATTTGGTCCATTTGACTTGACAACTCAGTTATGTTGTCCTCACCCCTCTCTGTGGTTGAGAGTTCAAATCCATGTACATATTCTGTCAAAGTGCACAGTTCTTGCTGTACAAGAAATGGATAGCTATGGTTCTTTCCTACACCATTCCTGCGCATCCCTACCTGCCTTCTACTATGTTTTCCCCTGCTTGCACCCCATTTCACCACTTTCCTATTTCCTTATTTTTCTTTTCTTTATATTATTTTAGCGCGATGTGGCATGGTGTGCTGCATTGCACAGCTTTGCTAAGCTCAGCTAAATAGAGCTATATTGATTATATGTGTATTTAAAATTCTATTACACATTTATAAAATAAACACCTGTCCCATGTTTTGAACTCGAGACCAGTGCATTAACCTGCCACTCCACATAACCCTTACTTAAAGTAGGTGCTTTAAAAAAATAGTGATTGTGAGTTACAGTCATTAAGCATGTTTCAGCGGAGCTGCACAACGGGCCATGCAAACTTGAATAAATCTTAATGGAAAACATGGGAGTGTTCCTGGGACCCTGGTGCAATAGTACACCACTACAAAGCCAAAGACATAATAATGGATGTAACTTGAGGCCTCTGATAGCAGGTATATGTGCCCTTTTATCAGCAACATGTAGAAAGACACCTGCTAAGGCATTAATGGCAAAATATATGTGAAACTGGGACCCTGGTGCAGAAATACATCCATATAAAGCCTTGCACATACTCGTGGATATAGAACATGATTGTCACAGCCTGTAGGTGTGCACATATGTCTTGCAAATACACCTGCTGCAGCAGTGACTCAGTAGCTTAGTCTGTTAAATGCCTCATAAAAAAAAATTCAGTATTGTGAAGCCAGCAATTAATGACAGAGTCATGCACTATTTATCCACTCAATGCATGTCAAATGAATTGACTGCTTTTAACTGATGGAAGTCACAGGTCTGCAGGTAGGAACACACTTCACTATCCCTACAGCAAATGTATATGTGCATAAATTCTCATGTCATGCAGTAATATGCATTTACAGAGGATGTCATCTCAGATACTGGTAATGAGGGCCACTAATATTATAGTGCAGCACACAGTCCTTTCAGAGTCACAGCGTTGATTACCACAGTCGAACAATGAATATACACATTTGAAGTCCCTGCTTGCAAAAAGGACTGCCTAATTCATGCTGCAAATTATTACCAGACTGTAATACATGGCCTGGCAGATGACCAAATGGTGGACATATTCACTCACACACACACACACACACACACACACACACACACACACACATATATATATATATATATATATATATATATATATATATATATATATACATACATACACCAAAATAAAAGGTCCAGCACAACTAAATACACAAACTGTTGATGCAAATCGCAAAAATATATAAAAAAGATATTCAGGTAATACTTTCAGCAGTATTTATTCAGGCAAGTGACCTTAGCCAACAAACAGTCATAGCAAACAAGAAACTCCACACCGGTTTTGCCCCCTTTGTCTTCAGTGGAAAAAGACATAGTATATAAAATCACCCTTTATTTTTATTACATACTAAATACATTCCCCTACATTAAGGGGAATTAAAAGTCACATCTCAAAGTACAATTTTTATCAACATCATTCCTTCTTATAAATGTTCATTCTTATAAATGTTCTTTCAAACCAGGCTTATAAAGTGCGCCCAAATTTATGATCCAGAGTCTTTCCTTTTTATCTAGGAAAGTATGTTTATCAGCTTCAGACAAATTTGTACCCCATAATGAATCTATACCTATAAAAGCAAAATTAACAGGTGCATGTTCAGTTTTATGTTTAAAGAGAACACTCCTAGTATGTTTGCATTTTATGTCACTTAAATGTACTGCTACCCTACTTTTAAAAGACCATGAGGTCTGTCCCACATAAAAGCCCCACATTGGCATACAGCCATGTAAATTATTCATTCGCTCCGGCATGTAATCAATTTTCTGACCTCAAAAACCTTTGAGGTATTAGTAGATGTGAATGACTTCGATTTCAAAATGACTTTACAGTACGTACAGTTACCACAAGGGTTACTTCCCCTAACAGTATTCACCTCATTCTTATTATTAATATTCATCTTTTTAAACCATGACAAAACTTCTCCAATATTTTTGCCATGTTCATATCCATAAAGACATTGTTCATCTTGGCATTCATCAAAAAACTCATCTGTTTTTAAAATATGCCAATATTTTTCTACAGTATTGCGTACCTTATATGTACTGGTACCATAAGTGGTCACGAACCTGGGTTTAGATGGTTCAACTAATTGTTCTATACTCTGTGTATCACTCTGTATTAATTCCCTTTTTAATGCAAGTGCTGCCTCTTCTTCCTTTCTAATACATTGTCTATTATAACCCCATTCAACAAATCGTTTTCCCATTGTATCTACCTCTGTCTGATAACCATCTTCTCTATTACAAATACATTGTATTTGTTTAAATTGGGACTTAGGTATGTTTTTAATAGTATGCCTCGGGTGACAGCTATCTGCTTGTAGAATAGAATTTTTGGTAAATGGCTTCCTATACAATCCTGTATTGATAGTTCCAGCCTCAGTTTTTGTAATATGGACATCTAGAAAATCAATAGATGTCAATTCTATTCTATCCACAAAGTTGATGTCAAACCCATTGAAATTAAGGTATTCCACAAATGATTTCCAATCTATTAGGGAACCAGACCAAACTGCCCAGAAGTCATCCAGGTAGTGTCTCCACATCACCAGTTCTCCCTTAAAAGGATTGCCAATATTATAGATTAAATTGCATTCTAAATACCCCATAAACAGATCAGCATACACCGGAACGAATGTGGTGCCCATTGATGTCCCCTTTGCTTGCAGGTAGCAATCCTTACCAAAACAAAACACATTGTTGTTTAATACCAGTTTCATTAAATCTAACAAAAATTCTCCATGTTCTTTAGAATAATGGCCATATTCTGACAACCAGTATTTAATGGCCTCAGTACTTCCATGATGTGGGATACTGGTATTTAAACATTGCACATCTAAAGTGCAAATGAATAAATCATGTGTTATTTGTAAGTCACTCATTAGTATCTTTCAGTCTTGATCTAATTAGCTGTAATAATTGCTTAAACTGATATTCTAAATACATAGAGATAGGTTCAGTCAAAGACCCAATTCCTGACACAATCAGTCTCCTGGGTGGAGGAAACAAATTGTTATGTATCTTTGGTAAAATATAAAATGTTTGTGGTCTTTTGGTGTTTATACATTTTAGTATATTCCAAGCACACTGTGAGCTTACGTGCACCAGGAGGTTGTTGGGATATATATAAATATATATACCACATCTTGCTCAAGGACACACCAAACATGTTGCCTAGTACTCTGTTATTGATACCGTTGCCTAAACATGCTTACCTTGAACACATGCCTTCACTGGAGGGTAGAGGGTACTCTCACTCTGGGGCTGGCTCTACAACAAGGCTGACACAGCTGACACAGTTACTCCTACAGCGTATTGTTCTCCAAAATCTTCACACTCTCTGCTTATGTCTATTACTTGCAGTAATAGCAGCACCCTTTAGCACACCCATCTCTATGTAAAGGTGTCTGCTGCAGACCTACTCTCTGCAACAATGTAGTCTCCTCACCCCAGTAATGTCCAGCACAGCATATCAGAATGGACCCCTAATTTACATGAAGGCCTTATATATTCTACAGTGGTTGCATGGTAACTGGTAATGAGGGCCACTAATATTATAGTGTGGCACACAATCCTTTCAGAGTCACAGTGCAGATTACCACAGTTGAACAATGAACATACGCATTTGAAGTCCCTGCTTGTAACAATGACTGCCCTCATACACGCTGCAAATTACTACCAGACTGTGATCAGCATTGTAATACTGTAGCAGTCAGTATGTCAAGCTAATGATAGTGCAAATCACCTGTTTTGGCTGCAGTTAGCATTTCGGAACCACAGACTGGTTTCGAGATAATCACCTACTGCTGGAAGCATGCTTAAAAGGCAAGCAGCTGGCTATGAGGAACCATTCTGTATGAGACCTTCCTCACACAGAGCATGCCATTGTGACAACTGTACTATCACCACATATCAACAGAGGAGTACTGCACTCCATGAGGTATGTAAATGTTTTTGTGTACAACAGGTTACAGATGGGCAAATAGACTTACTGGGAATAGTGATTACAGCATTAAGCCTGTCTTAGACCTGTGATAATGACACGTCAGTGACCACCTGCTATCTTACACCTACACAGGATGTACAAAACATCAAGGGTGCATTGTCTTTTGTCATTGTGGCACAGTGGTCTTGTTGGACTGCCCCTTTATAGTGGTTGTAATAGCACACTGCTATTCATGTGGCATTGTTTGTATGACATATTATTGAGGGGTTGCCCATAGAGGACACACCACAGTAGACCTGAGTGTTGGGTGTATAATAATAAAGCACTAATTGTCATGGCACACATGGAATACCTGACTATTGCTACTATCTCAGTTGTATCCACACACTTTAACTGCACACTGTAGAGTATGACATGTGTGAGTAAGCAGTGGTTAGTGCCAGCCATTTTGGCCTTGCTCTATCTGTACATAGTGTATGTCCACATATGTGATCCTGTAATGTGTTCCCCTTCTGCTGTCTTTCAGAAAATATGTACCGTAGATGCCATGCACTCTTCTTGGATATGGAGAATGAAATTATACTGCAAGCACTAAGACAGCATCATCACATCCTGCTATCCAGGGAGAGACAAAACAGGGATCAGTGGGCTGCATTGTGGGCAGACCCTGTCCGTGATGTGAATATCACTGGCCAGCAGGGCAGGACATATGAGAAGGTTCAGCACTGGGCAACTGACATGATAAATGCTGCACAACAAAGAGTGGCAGATGTACCAGGAACCATGCTGTCATCAGTGGAGAGCCTGCAGTGGAACAACCACTCTTGGCCACTGAAGAATTCCTGGTGAACCTACGCACATACAACAGCTCCTAGGCATCCATCACACCATACATTACAGAGGTGGGTGCCACAGTTTCCACAGCTGAGGAGCGTGCAGGTAAGTTTACTGTGATCAGTATTGTAATATTGTAGCAGTCAGTGTGTCAGGCTGTAGATACTTTTATGTGGGTGTCAAGTCTTTGTTCTTTTGGGGGGGGTTAATTCAGTTATACACTCATACACAGATTGTGACCAATACAACAAGTAACACAGTAGTTAATGTAAATGTGAGATATATGGACATATTACCTTGTATTGCTGCAACATGCAGTGGTACTGACATTACCCCACTCTCACCGTTTCACAGGTCCATCAGGTATTGCCCAAGGCCATGGTCCTGCTCCTGGTAAGCATGACACTTGCTTTTTTAAGAAACAATTATATTCTAGTATGGTTAAGAGCCAGAATAATGTCCTATGTAAATATAACTATATGTGTAAACAGCATAAGATGTTTTTAAATTCCAGTCTGGAACAGGTACCTAAGGTTTCCAGATACGGTAGTCACTGGAGTGCAGTTCAACAAACTAATACACTTTGTCAGTTACAGTTAAGAGCAGACAAGGCACCTGGTTTAAATGAGGCAAGGAATCTAAAATGCCTTTTAAAATACAACAGGTTAAAGGTAGATATATTAGGCAATGAAATGTGTATTTCCATATATTTGTTAAGAGAGTTGTACTGGGTTTTTATGTGTTGTTTTTTTCAAGTATAGTGTAGTGTCATACTGATTAATTAAAATGTAAATATTACTGGTCATATTTTACTTGAGTTACTTCAAGTGATTGTTATAAAGGTCCTGAGTTGAATTTGTATTTTGTTCCAAGGAAGTGTTTTGTGGACAAAAGTGGAGAAGAAAGTTGTTTCACTGCTAATCCAGTTGTGGGTCTTCATTGTTATGAGTCTTGGAGGCTTTTCATACACCATAGTGCCGGTATTAACGTACTGTTTTTTTCTTTCTTATTGCAGGTGACCTTGGGGGTTGGTGTCTGTTCCCTACACAACCTGATGTCAGTGTCTCTTTGGACTCTGATGATGACAGTGGATACAGTGAAGCACAGGTGGGGGTGTCAGTGACTGCATCTGACCCAGAGGTAGATATCCCTCTTCTGCCCCCATTGTCACCACGTACAGTATGTATACCCACACATACCCCATCCCCAGAGGCCACAGATATTGGACAGTCAGAGGGTGGGGACATTGAACAGGAAAGTGTGGCAACTATGGTTCCAGTGAGTGTAGACACTGGCCATAGCCAGACAGCAGGCAAAGTCTTACACAGATAGATTGACAGGGTACTTGTAGGAGGCCTGCTGTCTGTTCACCACCTGTTGCAGGTGTCACATCATGGGTCACTTGGTGCATGTTTCTGGCTGTCATGGAGGCACAGGCATGTTCTGAACAAAACACCAGATATATGCTTAGGGTTATAGATGCAGCACAGTATGACATCCATGACTGCCTCCACCACATTGGGGACACCCTAGATCTTTTCACTGATGTGGTGGACAGAGAGTGAGCTGAGCCAGTGTCTGTCTTGGACTGCACTTTGTGCTGGAATGTGTGATTGGAATTGAGTGTTGGACCCATGGATGTAGGTCAGCAACCCCATCTGCTGAGTGGCCATGTGGCCATGCACACTCATGCTCCCATAGTGATAATACATCCAGTGCTACAGAGGGGAGTGTGCTGTCCATACCATGATGTGGCAGGCCATGGACTCATGGTCCTGGCCATTCCCATGGGGGATATGGTCCCAGCGGACAGCAGTCACCATCATATACTAGCACCCCTTCTGACCTTGGGCATGGAGGTTCCAGTGCAACACGTAGCAAAGCCATTTCCCATGTCTGTGGCTGGAGACGGTGAACTATCAACTCTACCAAGTATGGTCCAAAGCTGTCCAACATACATGTGTGTAGGGCTAGCACAGAGCTTGACTGTATACACGCACACACTCACACACCACTGTCAAATGCAGGTCACCTATAGATCCACACAGCACCGTTCCATGGCCCATCTTACATGCTCCTCTCCTGACTCACAAACATACTGTCTACCACTTGGGCCAGCCTAGGCCTCCAGTGCCCCCACACAACACCCTGTGCAAGTTATGATACATGTGCCACATCCCTGCCATCCTCACCATCAATGGAGGGAAATGAAGCTATGTGTCTGATGCACAGGATGACTATATTAGTTAACATGCACTTGTGTAATGCAGTGTTGGTTCATCATGCCACTTGTAGTGGTTTCTGACAAATACTGTATGCTGGCATTTGTTATAAGTACTCCACATGCATTTGTGTACTTTATGTTGTATGATGTTGTATTGGCTGTATAACATAGAAGATGGATGACTCACTGTAAGGACATTAACCTAGTATGTGATGTTAGTATTACATGCTTGTGGGAGAGATTTGTCTAGCAGACTGAAACTCACCCTTGGAACAGAACCCTGCCTAATGGCACACAGAGCATCTCAGTACATTCCATCTGTCTGATGGACTGGGTGACTGTCATCTCAACATAAGGTGTCTACCTGTGTCCTTCTTGGACTGGGGCAATACTTGCTGATTCTGTAACTATGGGTATGATGTCTATGATTGTGAGGGCTGTATGGCCATTATTCTAGTTCAGTTCAAACATCCTATGGTTCCATAACATGATATACAATGCTCTAACAGGCTCACACACAAACATGGTTATATTGAGGCTGTGTATATGTATCTTAGGAATGTTGATTTCTTCCACATTGTACATTCCCTATGCTAGCCAGACTGTACTGCATGATATGTTACCGATACCAGCCTTTATATTTCTGTATATAACATGGATGTATATATATATATATATATGCACACAAACTGGTAGTTGATGGAGTGGTACCCTTTGCGGTTGACATAGATTCTACCCTCCTCATCAGGTGGTGCCTTAATGTGTACATGAGTGCAATCTATGGCACCCAGTACCTCAGGGTAGTATGTTACACAATAAAAGTGTTGCATATTGCTGGCCCTCGCCTCAGGGGTGAGAGGACAATAAATGTGTTCACTGGCATGTAGTAGCATGGCATCCAGGAGCTGGTGGAGTACCCTGGATGCTGATCCCTGGACACCCCCATCATGTCCTCCTTTGATCTTTGCAAGGTACCTGTGGTTATTATCCTCAGGGCTACACATACCTTTGTTTCCACTGGGATGGGTTCCCCTCTGTTGGCTTTGGGTCTAAGTTGAGGTCGGCAGAGCTCAGTGAGTTCTTGTAATATGTCCCTGTCCACCATGTAGCGCTCTGCAATCTCCAGCTCATGTAGCTCCTGGAAGGTTATTCTGGGCCTGAACATGCTTCTCCTTCTCAGTCTAGGCCTATTGTCAGCAGCAAGTGCATTGACTTCAGTATCTAGCACATACAGATGTGGCAGACCTGCAGCAGCCCCTAGCACTCTTTCAGTTAAAATTCTCAGTTCTGTACTCCAATGGTGCAGAGTATGGGGGAAAATCAGATTGTAGGGTGTAGGCATACTTTATAGTGCTCTACTACAGGTGCTGCCTGTGTGATTGGCTACCTATGATGCATTGCACCTGCCTAGTATATCATTAACATAATTTAATGGCCCTAGTTTAAGTTAAACAAGGGTCAAAACTAATTAATACATTATTGTCTTTTAGATACTCTCAGCAATTGGGTGCACTGAGCAAACGCGCACCCCATAGGTAAACAAATCTTAGCAGTCAGTGGACACACCCCCAGACTTCCATGCTCAGCACATTGGCACACCACGCAAACAGGCGCAGCTATGCTCCATTCAGCTTAGTAATTATTGCACACACTCTCTCCTGATGTCAGCTACCTCCTGTGTAGGCACCAACATGGTTTCTGCCTACTCGGAGGGGATATGCGGACATGATTATCCCATTATGCTGTTCAGTAACTCCTCCTCATTTGCTTAGGGATCTGTGCTCACAACCTGGATACTACACACTTCCAAGCCCTACCACATTAGCAACAGCACCAATGCACCATTGTAGATACTCCACACAGGGTCCTGTAATACACATCTGTCTCATAATGTTAATTTTGTTATTTCCACTTTTTTTAAATTTATTTTTATGGCATTTTTGTGCACTGCGGCATGCCATGCAAACATGCCCTGATTATTAAAAAGTTTATTTTAACTTATTTTCTCTAATGTTTGAGACACAGAGGATATTTTTGCTCATATCTGTGTGGTATGCCATTTCTGTCCATCTATCTACATTTTTACAGCCCCCTTTGACTGTCTACATTCCTGTACCCGGAATTTTTCTGTGTACACTACATACACTGACACAGGGTCTGCAGGATTGCCTATCTGCTTGCTGGATCACTCTACCTGCCTCATTTGCTTGAGATTCACCTGCTTATGAGGTGATTTGCATGCCACAGAACTTCCCGTGTTGGCACGTGCATGACCGCTATCCAGCATTACTTACTGGATCGCAAACCTACTTGCTTTTGTGTAAGCAGCATGGCACGATGCGTACATGGTAAAAAAGACTGCGTCGGCTTTATTAAATTCCCCCCATAATTTAAGACAGAAATACTGGGAGGGATTTAACTACCCCAAATCCATCTAGTTAGGATCAAGCCCAATTGTTAAAGTAATAAACCGGCAATGATATGGGACAAATCCCTTAAGTTAGGATCAAGCCCAGTTGTTAGTGAATGTAATAAATAAGTATAATTTCGTATGATAGTGCCCTGGAAAATATCTTATAACTGAGTACTGTTATACTGCAATAAAATATAACAGAAGAAATATGGATAACAGGTGAGTTTACAGACCGAGTTGGGCTGGAATATACAAAGTTGTTGTAGAAGAAATCATTGGCACTTATACCTTCCAGTATATTACTTGTAAACATCAAGCCTGAAAAATAGGAATCATGACATGCCTTTTTAATGAAGATTCATTCTGTTAATAAATAGCTATTACTAGTTAATATTAAAAGGCACTTTCTGGTCAGCAGGGAATATTGTGTGAACTGAAAACTAAATGAGAGATGTTAGCAGGATTATTTTATACTGATTTACCAGTTATTCATATTCATAAGACGTTTCTATATGATGTATTTTTTACTTAGAGTACAAAAAAGGCATTGTCTGTCGTGAAATCACGTGTACTATACAGTAAGGATGAACATTTCACATTGTCTGTCGTGAAATCACGTGTACTATACCGTAAGGATGAACATTTCAGCAGAGTGATTTAAAGCTGAAATCATAATTTGAAGACCAAGCTTAATAATGACAGCTGAACAAAATGAATGTAGGATAAAATACAACCAGTCATTCTCAAGGAATAAATCTATTCAGCTGGATGGTCTGTTTTAAGAGCCTGTCTGAAATTTCACAAAGTATGGAAAGGCTGCTGTAAGGAAACTGAGTTTTACCGATGTTGGAACAGCGTGCACGTGCATTATAAATGGCGGGAAAATGCAGAGTATAAGCAGTAAGTTATTAAGGTAAACATTATATGCTCAGTGCAAATCAAGATTTTCTTACCAGTTACTCCATTTTTTCAAAAAAAATGTTTTCTATTAGCACTGATTTCAACAAAAACATTGATTTTCAGAAATAGAATCAATTAAAGATTTACTTGTTTGAGTTAAATATACAGTTAGGTTACATTCAGCACAGCTGTTATTCACTGACTAACACTGCCACCTTATCTGATTAGTTCTGAGGTTTGGTTTCTGACAGGATGTCATTTGTGTAATTTGTATTTCATTAGTGTATGCGCCCCCTCCCCAGCCTCCCCAACAGCTCTAAATAGGATAAAGTACTTAACTGAAAAAGGAAGCTCCAGAAATTAATGTGATGGAATCCATAAATTATCATAAGGTATCTGCACAGTGCGAACCATTGGCAAAGAAAATAAGAGACTCAGAAATTCAAGGATATAATTGGTATGGTAGTCAAGAAATCTGGCTTTATTTGCAGAGGATATTATTTTATACCTGACAAAACCAGAAAAAAGACATCACAATGTTGTGGAACATTTTTAGACTGTTTCAGATCTTTTCAGCATACAAAATTAATGAAGCTAAAACAAAGGCAATAGCAATAAATTATGTACCCAGACATGAACTGGTTCAGGAATACCCAAATTTATGGGGACATGATAAAATGAAGTATTTAGGAGTATGGATTAAAAATTATTCTAGTGTGGCAGTTAAAGATATGTGAGAAGTGACCAAACAAAAAATAATACAAAACCTGAGAAAATGGAAGCTTTGTTATATGGATATGGATAGTAAGATACAAGCAGTTAAAATGTTTTAGTCCCTTTAGTCTTATACACAGGTCAGGTATATTTTTATTAACCAGAGGAGAAGTTGTGGGTGGAAATTAATAAAGAGCTGCAGGACTTTATCTGGGAGGGGAAGATGGGAAGAGTTAAGTGGGATAAGCTGATTCTTCCAGTAGAACAGGACAGATTGGGGTTACCCGATTTGAAGGGGTATTTCAGAGGTACATAGTTAAGACTCCTATACATAGCACAAGCAGAATACTATAATTCAAGGGGATGATGATGATGAAACAGGAGGAAGCTCAGGAAACAAGGACAGACTGGGATTTTGGATGCAGGCCTTTAAGGAGAATAACAATAATCATACAGAATATTATGCCTGTAAAGTAGCAGAAAGTATTATAACAACTAAACCAACATGGGAATGGATAAAGGACATTCTGCTGATAGGGATGACTGCAAATAGGGATACAGACAATAGGCAAGAGGAAACTGGAATTTATTGGAGAAAACAGGCAAAGGAACCAAGGTATTGGGAGCAAATAATAATAACAGGGAAAGATGATAGAATGGGAAGACACCAAGTATTTATTTGGATCGCAAGTTAGAGATTGTCTTCCCTATCAGGGACTGATAGAGTATAGGCAAAGAAAAAGAAATAGGGGGTTCTAACTGAAAGACCAACACTGATAGAGTTTTTAATAGAATCTAGAACAGAAGCTGTCATTAAAAAGGAATAGTTAGTACAGCATATAAAATATTACATGATAACTACAAGAACCAATCAGAGAAGGTTAGAAAGGATCGGGAAGAGAGATTGGATAAGCAATTCACAAAAAAAATGGGAGGATATATGAATGCCTCCCAAATATGCAACGAAATCTAGAAGACTTAGGATTTTTGCCTGGAAATGTTTACATAGACATTTTTATACCCCAAGTAGACTCCAGAGAATTTCTCCTCAGGCAGACAACAGATGTTGGAAGTGTAAAGGGGAAGAAAGGTAATTGGGAACATTTTCTTGCAGTACTGTGATTTGGTGGACTTTAAAGATTAAAAAGCAAAACACCTGAGCCAGCACAAGTTCTGTATATGTAAACGGCTGTTTTAATATTAAAAAACTTGGGGCAGAAAATACCCTTACATAAATCAAACCGGTTTCAGCCAAAGCCTTCTTCAGTCTGTTTGTTTTTCTTTCGGCTTTTCCCAGTTAGGGGTCGCCACAGCAGAACTCCGGTCTGCTAATGATTGGCAGTCAATTTTTTACGGGTGCCAAGGTGCCAGCTCGATGCCCTACAAAAATTAATAAGCAATTCCCCTAAACAGTGATTTACATACAACACCCTCAAGTTATCTACTATCTGATTGGATATAACATAATTCAAAAATATTCATTCAGTCCTGGTGGGAACAATCCCCCCAACTTGACTATCCACTTCTTTTCTTTGTTATTTAAATTTTCATGTCTTTGCATCTGTGAGTAATACAATCAATCACAATAAATCTAAAGACACCAGTTGTGTGTTTTAAAATGTGTTTATACAAAGCACTGGATTGTCTTTTATTTCTGATGTCACTTAGGTGTTCCCCTATCCTCAACTTCAAGTGCCTTGATGTTTGTCCTACATAAAATGCCATACATGTGCACCTTGCCAGATAAATTACCCAACTGGTACTACAGTTGGCAAAAAATGAAATGTCGTACACATGTGGAGCATTTGGACAGAGGCAGACCTTTTGAGGCTCGCCAAAAAGTCAAATTTTTAACTCCAAACCAAACTCCCAAGGGTTTGAGATGCATTATGACTAAGTCCAAACCAAATGACAAACCAGTTCATTTTACATTAAAAGGGTTCTTTTGCACTCTGATGGGAGCAGAGAGCTAAATTTGAAGGGACAGTGCCAAAGATGCAGCTTCCAGAACACTTTTTTATTTTCCTTAAGTAATGCAGAAATTAAGTTGTATACAACAGTCTCTTGTCACTGAACCTTCACTTCTTGCCTTTTTTTTGTGCAAATTCACATTTTTTACTTTAAGAGTGTCGTTATCCTCTCACTTAGACCAGGTAACATCACTGACAGTGTGATGTCATCGTGCACACCCCTTCCTTATCCTCAGTTATTTAAATATTACCCAGTTTGACCTTTCCTGTGACTGTTTTCATTCCTTAGGGAAAATGGGCACAAGGCTGCTTTCATTCCAATGAAGTCTTACTCCAAAGCATATTTGACAAAACTGATTTACTTTTCTTGATATAAGTTCGGTGCTGCTGAGTCATGTGCCCATCAATTACTGTCGGTGTTTAGCTGTAATATCAGAGGAGATATTTGTAGACATCATATGGTTTTGCAAAATCATAGTTGTAAAGAATTTAAAAAATGTAAATGCAGCAGTAATTTAGGAGTGATGTCAGTATTGTAACATTCTTCTGCAGCGACCGCTTCTTTCAATATTTATCGATATCTTTGCTGATGAATCTGTGACAACATGATGGGGAAATTTAGAAGACCCAAAATATTACTTTAATTTTTAAAAAAAGAACAACAGTTCTTTGCATCAATATGCATTTTATAGAATGTGAATGGATGGCAACTGACTGTAATCCAGTAGTGACTTCATAAATGAATGCATCTGACTTCATTTACATTAACGGCAAACATGTTTTAACATTTGGTGGTGTGATTTCATAATTATAGCCAGCTGCTTTTTCCTTTGACACCATGCATTTTTTACACCATGTTTTTTTCTTCTGAGTAGAACTAGTTTGTGGATCTCCACAGGGTGTTTGACATACCTCTCAAGTTCTCAGAGCAAGAAATCTGGACAAAGCCAAAAATAATGGGGGGACAAAGGTCCAAAAATAGGGACACATTTTAAATATTACTCTTATAAACTTAGAAAGTTGCTACAATAAAAGGTTTTGTGTTAGCATACATTTTCTGATGGATATGAAGTCTGAAACCCAAATAGCTGTCATTATTTATTGACTTCATTCCTCAATGTTTTGCCATAAAACCACAAATTTCATGAGGAATGGACCAAAAATATGAGGCAAAAATGTGGACATTCTTCAAAAATCTTGACAGCTGAGAGCTATGGCATTTGATAACCTTGCCAAAGTTTTGGGACACAGCTTGCAAAAGCAAGAACGCTCTGCCATACAATGTATATGGAACAATATGTTTTGCATAACCATGCTTTGTCTGAACAAGAAGTATGAAGCAGTGTATGGTACTATTGACTGACTGTAATCACAATGACTTACCAGCTAATCCAAACTAATGAGAGGGGCAGGTTTAAGGCATGAGGTAACATCATGGACAGTCTCCAAAATCAGGAAATGTTGACAGATTTATTTCACATTTTTCAGTTGCTGATGGTAGAGCAGTGCACTTCTGAAATGAATGCATATAACCGCATTTGGGGTCATCACTGAAGCGTTTGTTGTTGCTATTTAACTTTCTCCAGCTGCAGGTCAGTAATGTAAAAAGCAGCTGGTTAAAGTTAACTAGCAACAACAAACGCTTCAGCGATGACGGTAAGTGCAGTTATATGTATTCTTTTGAGAAGTGTGCTGCTTTCTGATGAGGAGACCTTTTCTCTATTTTACACTGTGATTTATCTGGAAATCATACATTTTGTGAGGGGTAGGGTGAACATATGAGGCAAAGTTGATGACATACTGCAAAACAGAACCATGTATAAAAGCAGAGTACATTTATTGAGTGCAAAGGATACTGAAACAGATCCATCACACAGAGGCATATAGACAGCTTTAGCTTTTACAGACTTTAGATTTCCTAAAATCCCCTTAGTTTGATTGCTGATAGTATGACTTTAATCTAGTTGCTGTACAAAAAAAATAACAGAGAACTGAAATGAAAAGAATTGGAGAAAAAGATGCAGAGAGAACATTGGCAATCTTAAGACATGTAGAGCTAAATGTCATTAAAGTAACTATGCCTCCCAAGCTAATATTCTTAACATTAACCTGAAATGGAAAATAACTAAAGTCTCAGTGCATGTGGTATACAAGAATACTGCCTTCAATGAGTAGTTGTTCCTTTGCATAGAAGAATGCCACCATCTTGCAGAATGTCACTTTTTGTTTCACTCTGAACTTGGAATACCATGCCTAAAAAAGTTTCACGTCAAAAAAAAAAAAAAGAATGTGTGTAGTTACCATGCATGGTAGAAGTAAATCTTCTGTGTGGAAGTACAAAGGAAAGCAAATGGAACTGTAAATGAAGGAGTCCAGCACTACGTTTCTATGAGGTGAACTCGCATGACTGTGCCTGGCACTGTGGGCAGAGTCTGACTTCCATTTCTGTTTCACTTTTTGTTTCACTCTGAACTTGCACTACTATGTATGCCTTAAGAAGTTTCACTTCAAAAAAAAAAAAAAAAAAACTGCAAAGTCTAGCATCTTTTTACAGATTTTAATAATACTTGGTTCAGTTATAAAAAATAAACCTATGACAATGTATATTGTGCTAATATTCATTTATTTATTTGTTAACAGGTAGACTGTTTGGCACAAACACCTTCTCAAAGGGTGGCTCAGGAGCTCTGCTCCGGATAGGTGACTTGCTTTGAGTCCCAAAGTATATAAATGGATATTGAAGGAATCCAAAGATGGCTCTTTTCCTGTGATCCAACGCAGGTATGTCTTATGGGACTAAATCACCCATTAATAGCACATTAATTGCTTACATACATAACATGCAATGCACATTATAGAAATATGAATACATATCTAAGAACAATGCATAACAAAACAAGTTACTTGTACAGACAAGACAGCATACATGGCCATACTTAACCTACGACAGTAGATTGCCTAAAGGGTTATGTCATGTGAATCCAATTTTGAAAAATCTGTACAGCTGTTCATATATTTGAAATGAGACCCACCTGCTCAAAAACTCTGAGACAAAAGACCTCCAACCACTAATCAGTTTAGTGGCACTGTCGTATTTGTACTCTTTGCAGGTTTGCAGAAAATATGCAAATTTTCCAGGCTTTTTCTCCATTTACCATAAAACTATACACAGTGGAACATGAAATTATCACCATTACCCTTTCAGAAAACAAACATATTTCTGCAATTATTTCAGTTTATTTAATGAACAAAATGTAATTATCAGCAACTGAACTTCCAATAGTTCTGTTTACATTAGCAAACCCTACTGTCAGGACAGGCATGATGATTTTCTAATAACTGCACTGCAAAGTCAATAAATAATTACAATGTAACAAAGCATCTGTAGATGTATAACACAAATAGTATTGTTTTCAATTACATTAATTTGTGTACCTTAATTTTCCATTTCAGAGGAAAGTGTTTGAGTCCCTGCTGAAATCATTAATCCCACTTCTTACAAATACTTTAAAAATGACGTTTGAGACCTTTCTTATTAGAATTAAATTAACCATCATTCATATGAGATGTACCATTTAAATGTTCCTTTCTAAAAGCATCATTAAAGCATCTTTTAAAATCTGTCATTTTCTTCTTTTGTTGCTAATTATATGTACATATCTCTTGTAATTCTGCTTTTTCCTTGCTTTGAATACATGCCTATATATATATATATATATATATATATATATATATATATATATATATATATATATATTTAGTTCTGTATTTTAGTACCCACTACTATTCATGTTGGTTTCCTACACATATCACCTGGTTGTAGCTAAAAAAGGTACACTTAAATCAGTTCACTTACTGGGTCAGTGAGTGAAATAAATAACTGAATATATGTGTACCCTACTGGCAGATAACATTTACTATTTATATGCAACATGCCTCCCTAAATGTTGGGAACACTAACTTCTTGAATTAAATTCTATTGCTGCAATATTTTTAAATAGATAAAAATGTGTGGTTTAAACATACAGCAATTCATCTGCAAAAGCTGTCTTGGAAGGTTTCTCTGGTGCTATATGCATTTATAAATTGTTGTCATGGCAATGCAACATACTGCTGTTAGGACTGAAGACTGTCGCAGTTCAGGAACCAAAACTAAACTACATGGCATTTTCACAAATAACCATAAATCTTAAAAAAATGCCCGCACAGAATCCACCAACAAGACTGGATACTGTGGCAAATAAAGTATTTGAAAAATAAATAGCAATCCAAGGAGCTTGTTTTACCAAAGCACACAGTTTAATAAAACAAATAGAAGGATCTAGTGTTTTTGTCCCTCAAAACAAATGGGACTTCTTCAGGACCTGTAACTTCAAAAGATCATTCACTTAAATAGCTAAATCTTTCTGTTTGTATAATTAAATTGTCACAGTTCAGTCTATTGCAGGGATCAGTTGTCAGGGCGCAGTCATAGGACAGGCCATACCCCCAAATGATGTTAGTTTCTATTCTGTTGTCAGACAGATGCATCTTAAGATGCTGCAGTTAAAAGACTCATTTAATGTACTTCTTACTATTATTTTTTATTATTTGTTAACAGGCTGAGACATACCTCTCAAATGCCTCTAGTTTTGCAGAATATCTCTGATTTTGCCTATTATTTGACCCTTGTCATTTATAAAGTATTTGATTTTCTGGTAAATTACGAAGGATTACAGATAGTCACATATTAGAGTTTGCTCAGAACATGCATTTTGATGCAAACAGTGTCATTCTATTATCCTTTTAAGTGAACTAGAATAATATTTAAATTCTGTCCTTGATTTTGGGCCTTTAATCTCCCATTATTATTGGGTTTGTCCAAAACTATGAAGCACGGAGTTGAGATACCTCAGACGTAACAAAGCTGTCACCCTTCCTTGTTACCTTTGGTTCTCAGGTTCAGTTAATTGACTTGCTCAGACTAATACAGACATGCATGTGGAAACTGAGGGACTGAGACATGGGTACAGCTTGCAGGACATCCAATATACCAAACTTTAGTTACATAAAGGTGCTGAAACAACAGGTGTATTCGCTTTATTAATGAAAGGTTTCCTCCTAATTATCAATTACCTCCTTTTGTTTTGTTTGAAGTATTTTGTATACTTCCGCTAAGGTGCTGCCTTTTACTGCCTTTATTTTATGCTTCAAGTATTGTTATACAACAGATTTTTCTGACTAAGAATCATATACATTTGGTGCTCACTTTA